>NW_004797380.1:1482676-1484851 GCF_000002075.1 Aplysia californica | reverse complement strand
CCCCCCCGCACACACACATTCTCACCTACAAAAGCTACTGAAAGAGATTTGTATTGAACACAAATATATCTTCAGACCATACTTCGCCACCAGTTTGACCCATTTGAGTTGCAAATGCCGTAAAAATCTTACAAAAACAACTAAAACTAAACTATTCCGATAGCCTTGAATCTAGACGGTCAGAGAACAGTTAGTAAGAACGTATAGCCTTAAATCCATCGTGACGTCACAGTTGCTATTTTCCCAGCGGCCATACACTGACAGTCAACGACTACCCTGTAAAAAAGGTTTTGGCGTCTCTTCCGTCTATTTCTACGTCATCTTCTCTCAGAATGTAACTGGTGGTTATAAGACACTCCTGTGCTAAATATTTCTTTTGCTTCTGTTTCTTCAGGGATCGCGCTACTATTGCAAATTTAGCGGGCAGGGTGGGGGTTGGGGTGTGGAGATGGGGGTGGAGTGGGAAATGGTCGTTAGTTAGGGTGAGTGTCTTGGAAAGGTGGCCTATAGAGCAGGTGCGACTGTATTCCATTTCCGAAACAACCCTTTTTGGTAAACTGACGTAATTTCTTTTTTTTTTTTTTGTTTGGGGGGGGGGGGGGTGAGTTGTCGCTTCACCTTTGGCCGCTAATGACATAGGTTCGCTTCCCACTTGGCAAAGTCTATTTTATCATATTATCTCTTTCTTCAAGGTGAGAGTTAACGGGTGGTTGGCTGGTGCTCTGGTGTGGTTTGCTCCTTTTTTTCTATCGGACATCTAATTGTTGCGCTCGTCTCCGAAGCGGAAAGTCCGGGTTCGAGCCTCGGTTCGGACACAGATTTTTTTTTTTACCCCTCCTGCCCACCCAGCAGTAGTGGGTACCTGACTTCGAGTTGGGGAAGTAAAGGCGGCGTGGAAAGGAACTGGCCACCCTACCACAATATGTCGAAAGCCCAGGAAGTTGTCTCACTGACAAGGCAATCTCCAATCTCCGGATCGGATGCAGGAACAACTTTACTTTTACATCTAATTGTCCTTATCTCTCCCCCTTTTTCTCCCTTATGTAACTCATTCGCTCTTTCTCTCTTTGTGGCGTCGGTGGCTTGGTGGTTAGGCTCTCGGACTCGCAACCGTAAGGTCGTGGGTTCGAATCCCATCAGGGGCCCGACGTTGTGTTCTTGGGAAAGGCGCTTTGCACAAATTTTCCTCACTTCACCCAGGTAGAAATGGGTACCCGGCTCCAGCTATAGACGGTGAACGATCTTGTAAGTTTGATAGTGTTTGAGCGCGTGAAATCCGCAGCTTGCACTGTATGCTTCCGCGGAAGCTGAGTATGTTTCTGAGTGTTCTCAGAGGGTCTGCTCGGGTAATAATAGTTGTAAAGCGCATAAAGCATGCTCTTGAGCGTGGATATGCGCTATATAAATGCAATTATTATAATAATAATTATTATTATTACTCTCTTGTAACACATCGCTACCCCAGAATTACAACATTCTGCCTAACGTTTTGAGCCGTTTTGAGCCGTTTTGAGTTGTCAAGAACATGAAATGTCCTATCTGCTCTATCAAAAACGTAAGATTATTGGGAGTCTTTTTTGAGAATTGCGTTCGAAAAAGCTTAGCATGTTGTGAAACTCATAATTGGTCGCTTTTAAGGACAACCGGGCTAATCCAGATTTCGAGGGTTTCCACATATCTTGACCAGCACCAAATGTGAGCATTGCCCTATCTATAGGAGAAGTTTGGTCTCAGTGGTGTGTATATTTGTTTGGTTAAAGAGAAAACTCTCCTTGTCTTTTAAAGAAACTGAGCAAGGGGCAAAAACTATATATATACCTTCGATTTTCTCAAAACAGCATTTTTCGGGATAATCCGTTGCGCTTTAAAGCGAGCAATTTTTTTTACATCAAGTTTATCAAAAATAGGTATTAAACAGATAGAACTTTGTATTGAAGAGTATTGACTTCTAATCTTCAGCACCTATATGACCTTATTACCGACTCTGTTGTGTTGAGGTTAGGAGCTTCGTGATCGCATGCAGGAGACCTAAGTTCGATTCCCGAGTAGAGAAACGTATCTGGGTCTTTTTTATGCTATGTTATATCCCTCTCAGTCCAGAGATTAATTAGTTAATTAATTAGTTGGTTAATTAATTGACCTATTTAACATTTATTTATTTATTTATTTATTTAT
>NW_004797380.1:1480612-1481873 GCF_000002075.1 Aplysia californica | reverse complement strand
TCTCTCTCTTCTCTCTCTCTATCACTCTCCACCCGCCTCCTCCTCCTCTGTCTCTCTCTCCTTTCTCTCTCTCTCTCTCTCTCTCTCTCTCTCTCTCTCTCTCTCTCTCCCTCTCCCTCTCCCTCTCTCTTTCACTCTCCACCCACCTTCTCTCTCGCATCTTTTTGTATGCACTTTTCTCAAAAGGCAACAGGTAATTACAACTGGCAGATTTCAGGTTTGAGTGAGAGAAGGTAGAAGCAAAGATAAGAAGAAAGAATAAAAAAGGAGGAACAAGTAAAAAAATACAAATTAGATAACGATTAACGTTTTTTTAAACTCTTGTTATTTCCTCTACCTACTCAGCATGTCATAAAAGAATTAAAAGCGTGTTGAGTGTTTTCTAGGTAACATTTAAAAAGGACAGACATGTGCGAACGTGTGTGCGTACTTGTGTGTGTGTGTGTGTGTGTGTGTGTGTGTGTGTGTGTGTGTATGTGTGTGTGTGTGTGTGTTTGCATGTTTATGTGTGTATGTGTGTGTTTGTATGTGTGTGTGTGTGTGTGTGTGTGTGTGAGTATATAATATATAGTATTTTTATCTTTAAATATGTGCGTGAGAGCATGTTCATGTGTGAGTATGTGTGAATATCCACAGGTCACATAGTTATGTCATTTGGAAACAGGGGCGTAGCTGGTTGGCGGGGGATCTGGTGTGGTTTGCTCCTTCTGTCCCATAATTAATATCTATCGTCCTTATCTCTCCTTCGTTTCTTTGTGTCAAACTCTCTTGTAACACCTCTAATTTTATAATAATATGACGTATTTGTGTTGCAAGTGCTGTCAAACTCTTACTAATATAAATAAAATGTAGGAGCATTTACAACAACAACAAAACAACAACAACAATAATAATAATAATAATAATAATAATAATAGTAACAATAATAATAATAATAATTATCAATAACACTTACAAAAACGAAGAATGAATGACCAAAGAACAAAGACAAAAGCGACGTTTCAGCATAATCAGAAAACATCTGCTTGTACGATTTGATGGCACTGAGTGATGGTTCAGTTTTGGATGGTGTTGTACCTCCTGCAGGGGAGCTCAGAATATCGGGGACAGGTGTGTATGTGTGTGTGTGTGTGTGTGTGTGTGTGTGTGTGTATGTTTGTGTGCCTGTGAATGTGTGTGTATGTGTGTGTGTGTGTGTGTGTGTGTATGTTTGTGTGCCTGTGAATGTGTGTGTATGTGTGTGTGTGTGTGTGTGTGTGTG
>NW_004797380.1:1476918-1480052 GCF_000002075.1 Aplysia californica | reverse complement strand
CAGACAGAGAGAGACAGAGAGAGAGATAGAGAGAGAGACAGACAGAGAGAGAGAGAAGGAGAGGGAGGGGAGAGAGAGAGAGAGCGAGCTTTTTACATAGGTAGACAGATAAATAGATCGATAGACAGATATATAGATAGATAGATATGTAGGTAGAGAGAGAGAGATAGATAGGTAGATAGAGAGATAGATGGATAGATAGATAGATAGATAGATAGATAGATAGATAGATAGATAGATAGATAAAGGGAGAGACATAAAGAAAGAGAGAAAGACAAAGAGCAAAAATAGATATATAGATATGCTATAAAGGGACGGGGGAAACATGAAACATGAAAATGGGTTTGGCACTGGGATAGAGAACACTTTAATATATTTTTGGATATGGGGGTGGTAGAATATTTTTGTGCAGCTGCGTAGGCTGTTAAGATTTGTATCTGGGTGAGCGTCAGACATCATCAATTCTCTCTCCTTCTACCTACCGCACACTCTACTTTTCCCTTCCCTATATGTGAGGCAGCGTGGTGGAATCAGGCTCTCGTCAAAATAATCAAAGTGAAGAAACTTGCTTTTTTCTGTGAATTTGTGAATTTTTCTCAAATTTTTGTTTTTTGACTCAACACCTTTCATGCCCATTAAAGAACTAATTTCTGTGTGGAGTTTTCTGAAAAACGTTGATTAAAGGCACAAAAAATGTAAACTTTCAGTTACCACGGACTCTTATGCTAATTAAATAATTAATCTTTGGCGGCCATCATCTCACTAATTTTACCTCTGAAAACAGGTGACCCCCACTTCCTTCATTCGCAAATATCTCGACTTGTATTCAAGATAAATGGATATTTGTTTCATCCAAATAAACACAAGTGAACAAGCTTTTCGATGATACCAATAACTCTACATGCCCAAAAATTGACGAGAGCCTGATTCCACCACGCTGCCTCACATATCGTCTCGTATAATAATAAAAGGGTTCTATCTCCGTTTGAAGGATACTTCGAATTACGGATTGCTTTGGGTTCTCTCTGCAGCTCACTTCATTAGGGACCAAGTTTCGTACCGAAATGAATATTGAACTAATAATAACAGATAGCATTTGTATAGCGCAAATCCCCGCTCATCAGCAAGCTCTATGAGCTTCACAATCTATACTGTTATCCCGGCAGACCTGAGAGCATTCTGAAACAATCTCAACTTCCTGGGAAGCATACAGTGCAACCAGCCATTTATAGGTGCTGAAACACTAACATACTGACAAGATTTTTCTCTATAACTACGAGCAAAATACACATAAAAACGTTTGCTTTCTGCTTTTGCGTTTAAAATTCACAGATTTTGACGACCTATATCTCAAGGGTACATAGACTGCAGATAAAACCAGTTCAATCTCGTACGTCGACTTTTTTTTGTCACGTTTTCTGCGTTATTCCCCCAAACGGATTTGACCATGTAAACATTTTGTACGCCTAAAAAAGGAGAATAAAGGAAGGGACTCATTCGCATGAATATCGACACACATTACCCCCCCCCCCCCCCCACACGCACATACGCACATACACACCTACACCCCCTTCCAATCACACATAAACATACACATAATATAAAGACACACCTGCTAAGCAGAGGCTAAAATGACAGTAGGCACCACGTTTCTGCTGTTTCTGACAGACATAACGTAAAAAGAAACAAGAAACAAGTCTGCTGTCTCATCCTACATTTTAAGTCGGTGGCGTAAACCACTTCTGACAATTACAAATTTCCTCAGGAGTTTCCAACCTCGCCCCCTTCTTGCCACCCCCCCTCCCCCATCTGTCTTTAGTTGAATTCTTAATTATATTACGAAACTTTTTAGCCGCATTGAACAGAATAGTTACACATTCTCATCACGTAGAAATTACGTTTGATTGGATTAATTGAATTCTGGTTATTTATTGATGAACGGCTGATAAAACCTTAATTTTAAAGAATGATTCCTGATCATATGTATTGCTTCACGTATCCAGGTACTAGTGAATTCTGGAAATCGGTACTGACACAGAAGAATGTAAATGGAAATACTGTGGTGTCTACAACGCTAAATGCCTCATCGGGAAAAAAAGGTGAAGGGGTATGGATAATCTTTTGGCTTTAAAAGGGCTGCTACGGGAGTTATTGTGGAATCGAGTAAGCTTACAGGGGGACACCCGGCTTTAAACAAGCAGACAATTTAAGCTTTAAGAAAGTCAAGTCTCTTTTAATTCTTAATTTTTCATTCAACCTCCCAGCCTATCGAAGAATTTGCGCACAATATCCATCTTGGATCTTCCGTTACCATATCTTTCTGAAGGATGCTCTCAATTATTTGTTGCTTGGGGAGGGGGGGTGTTCATTTATTCTTTGTGAGTGAGTGGTGGCGGGTGCTCTGGTGTGTTTTACTCCTTCTTTCCTATCGTACATCTATCACCCTTGTCTCTTCTCCCTTCTCCCTTGTAAGAAATTTAATCTTCGGCACTTATACGACCTAAATGTGTTAAAAATGCCGTTAAAAAATCGTGCTAAAACTAAGACAAAAACTAAAATTTAAAATCCCTTCATGGAGTGACGTCTCCACTTATACTGTACAGCTGGATCAGGTCATTAACCCTGACTTGACAAAATGGCGCTCCAAATTCTCGCATCTTGAGACAGCGGAGCAAAGAAATAGATCTCTGTCTCACCACGTAGACATTAGAAAATTAAATTTTGTCCCAAACATTGCATCCTTTTCTTTTTATCTCTTTAAGAGTTGTTTCTCTATGCTACCCCCCTCCCTCCTAACTTTCCGTTCTCATTTTCTCTCACTTTCTCTACCATTAAATATTATGTATCTCTTTTTCTATTTTCTCCCTTTCTCTCTTTTCTCTCTTTTCTTTTACACTATCGGCTCCAATTTCTCTCCCCCAAGGATTTTATTTCTGTCCTTTTCTTGCGTTTTATAGATGTGATTTTCTCTCTCTCATCTTCTTTTTCTTTCAGCCGAATGTCTTTATTTCGTGCGTCGACGTAATCCACCTTGACAAAATTTTGAGACTTTCCTCCTTCTCTATCTATCTCCCATCTTTCTATCTACACCTCTTCCCTCCCTCCTCTCTCTCCCCCTCTCTCTCCCCCTCTCT
>NW_004797380.1:1474272-1476818 GCF_000002075.1 Aplysia californica | reverse complement strand
CCCCCCCACCCCCCAACACACACACACACACACACGCCAGACTCCATAATACCCTTCCTCTACTTAGTAACACAAACTCTCTAAATAGGTTCAGATTTCTCCAGTTTTTACTCTATGTCACAATGTCTCGGTGTTGTAAGATTACGTTTTTCTTAATGCAGGCAGAGTTCTCCAACGCCCACAGCCATTTATTTGCTTTCTTTATCTTGACATGATTGCGTAAAGACTCGGGTTGTCAGATCATACAGATACTGCCACCACAATCACCAAGATCAATCTTAACCCTATCCGTACGTCGTGTTTTACTATCGTATCCATACGACGTGGGAAACTCTGTGCCACCACTTAACCCTATCCGTACGCCGTGTTTTACTATCGTATCCATACGACGTGGGGAACTCTGTGCCTCCACTTTCCTACGAGGAAATTTACTCGTTAATCCGATCCTTACGCTTTGCATAGCAGTCTGTCAAAATGCTTTTTTTGAGAAACACTGAAAGTTATTAAGAGATCTTCGCACTAGAAGTATTTTAAAATGTGAAGAATACGACCCCGGGGGTGCAAAATGACCCCAAGGCGTACGGATAGGGTTCAGCTGATAGACCTCTCCTGCTCCGTGATTAAAACATCCCGGTGACGCAGATAGGCCTCTCTTGCGCTGTGATTAACAATTCTCTGTGAAGCAGATAGGCCCTACTCTAGTATTATCTTTATTCTACCCCCAAGATTTCTTTTCTCGTCAGCGTGTTTTTCATATACGGGTGTTCGTTCTCTCGTTCCTTCCTCGCCCCCCGTGTGTTCATGTTTATACAGGTTCTTGCACACCCACCACACTCTACGTCCAAAGATAACACATACCAAGGAAATCTGCCTTCTCTCCTTTTTGTTATTAGTTTATCAGTTTCAGGAGTAGAATTTGCTTTCTCGGTCGTCCTCTTGTTATTGTTCTCGTCCTTCTTGTTCTTCCTGTTCTTTTTGTTCTTCTTGTTCTTTTAGTTATTGTTAATGTTGTTGTTGTTATTGCTGTTGTTGTTGTGTTATTATTGTTGTTGTCGTCGTTGTTGTCATTGTTATTATTGTTTTTCCTGATGTTGTTGTTGCTGTTGTTGTTACTTTTGTTTTGTTGTTGTTGTTGTTGTTGTTATTGTTGCTGTTGTTGTTGTTGTTGTTGTTGTTGTTGGTTTTTCTTCTTCTTCTTCTTCTTCTTCTTCTTCTTCTTCTTCTTCTTCTTCTTCTTCGCCTTTCGTCCCTTTCCAACAAAAAAGGTTCTTACATTTTACGCTGACAACACTTGTTACTCAATGTATTATACTTTTCTTCTTCCTTTCGATAACCATCTCACTCTGTCTGTCACTCTGAGAGTTTATCTGGTGTGACTCGGACATTTGAAACCTGTTTACCGTTCCCGCTTTATCCAGGCGTATGTCTGTAAACTCACATGATTTCATAGCTGAACTGCATCGCAGAGGAACCTTGCTCTTGTTTGTACCCATGTCGTTGCCTTCGAATTACAAAATTCTATCCGCCTAGTACTTAGTTTTGAGAAATTTCACGTAAATAAGTTTGGAGTTTCACAGGATGTCAAACTTTTTCGAATGCAATATTTTGGATGTCTTAATATCGACTCTGAATAATCTTAAATTTTGATAGAGCAGATAGACAATTAAAATTTGTTTTCTGACTTCATAGTTCTTTTGTAACTCAAAATGGACAAAACGTAAGATAGAACTTCGTAATTCTGAGGTAACGAGATGCCTGTAAACTTGCGTGACGTCACAACGGCACCATGTCGCAGGGCTGTCTTGCACTTATTTGTTCCCATGTTCCCATCCTCTCTTTAACACACCAAGGACGTCGGTGACCTAGTGGTTAGGCTCTCAGACTCGCAACCGTAAGGTGGTGGGTTCGAATCCCGTCTAGAGTCCGACGTTGTGTCTTCGGGAAAGGCATTTTACACGAATGTTCCTCACTCCACCCAGGTGGGAAAGGGAACCGAGCTATAGACAGTAGAAGATCTTGTCAGTTTGTTAGTGTTTGAGCGCTTAACAGCTGCTTGCACAGTATGCTTCCCGGGAGGCTGAGAATGTTTCTGAGTGTTCTATGGTCTGCTGGGGTAATACTAAGGTGAACAGCGCCTAGAGCTTGGTGTTGAGTGGGGGTATGGGCAACACAAATGCTATTTATCGTTATTTATGATTACTATTCCGAGCACTCAACAAAGTTTAAACACACGTTTTGGGACGCTGGAAAATGGTGAATTGGTAAATCTTTAACGACCCCATCAATACTTAGTTATTTAAGAGGCGGGACCTCCGAGTTTAAAATCCTATCTCCTAAAGGACCGATCCAAGTGGGACATTCGTGCAAAGTGTCTTTCCCAAAAACGATTACGGGCCCAGTAGGTTAACAGTTTTGGGGCCTTTTAAGAAAGAAGCATAATGATTATATTATTCACTCACGTTTTTTGTCTCCATTAATTCAGGATGTCTTATCCGAAACTTAAAAATGCAGTCAATAATACGCATGATAAGATATATATATATACA
>NW_004797380.1:1472072-1473087 GCF_000002075.1 Aplysia californica | reverse complement strand
AAAAAAGGAGAGGCAAGAGGGGGGGGGGGAGACATTACTCACTCTCTCTATTCCTCGCTGTGACAACCAATTATACGATACGTGATTGCTTGCACTTTTAGATCTTATACTACTTTCTCTGTCTCTGCCTCTGTCTCTGTCGCTGTCTCTGTATCTGTCTCTGTCTCTGTCTCGGTCTCTGTCTGTCCGTAGATTATCCAAATGCATACAATATATATCAATATAACACATAATGGTATTAATAATGTACTGTATATTTAATTATACGACTACTAATAAGTATATTAATAATATGTAGGTATAAATTCATATACATGTATATGTAGTTATGATAATTCAATGTCTGTTTTGTTTTTCTTCCCGACTTTCTTTGTCTGACAATGGAAAAAAACATGGTTCCGCATTCCAACCGTTGCTAGATAAAATGAGAAATCCTCATGAATATTCATAAGAAGAATGGCGAGCGGGCTAAGAAATTATGACGTCTATTATAATTGCTGATATCACTTTCTGAAAGTTTCTCATCGCCGTTTCCTCCTATTTCTTCTTCTGTCTATCGATTGCTGAATCACCTCTGATTGTATGTTGAGTTGTAGATTAAACGCTTTGAGAGACTTTTTTTTTCTTCCAGAATGTCCTTTCCAAAAAAATTAATAAACCCCTAACAAAAACCCTGCCATTTATACCCGCAGGTTTTAATCAAACTTTGGCATTAAAAAATCCCGTAAAAACTAAAATATTTTTGAGAATCTTGTTTTGCTGTTGTTGTTGTTGTTGTCGTTGTTGTTGTCGTTGTTGTTGTTGTTGTTGTTGTGTGTGTAATGTTTATAAGTGTGTTCTTATATTTGAAAGTTCAAACGTGTGTGTTTATCTGTGTGCATGTGTGTTTTTGTGTATAAGGTGTATATTATGCACATGACAATGCACGCCCTCGTATAATGACTTCTGGCAACTTTTATTCTCTATTCCCTCCTCTTCTCTCCTCTTCCTCTCTCTCTCTCTCTCTCTCTAATTG
>NW_004797380.1:1467458-1469081 GCF_000002075.1 Aplysia californica | reverse complement strand
CGAACCCGGGACCTTTGAATGAGAGGCCAACACCTTAACCTCTAGGCCACGAGAGCCCCCCTCCTATCTTTGCTCACTTACTTTTACTTTTCCGACCTGTGTTACTTTACGGTCGTGAGGGGAGAAGGAAACGTCTCTCTCTTGTTTGTCGTCTCGTCTGTTGCAAGGCTATAATATGTGAGGCAGCGTGGTGGAATCAGGCTCTCGTCAAGTTTTGGGCATGTAGAGTTATTGGTATCATCTAATAGCTTGTTCACTTGTCTTTATTTGGGTGAAAAAAATATCCATTTATCTTGAATACAAGTCGAGATATTTGCGAAAGAAAGAGGTGGGGGTCACCTGTTTTCAGAGGTAAAATTAGTGAGAAAATGGCCGCCAAAGATTAGTTATTTCCTTAGCTTAAGAGTCGGTGGTAACAGAAAATTTACATTTTTTGTGCTTTTACTCAACGTTTTTCAGAAAAATTCACACAGAAATTAGTTCTTTAATGGGCATGAAAGGTGTTGAGCAAAAAACCCACAAAAATTTCATAAAAATTCACAAACCTGCGAAAAAATGAAAGTTTCTTCACTTTTGATAATTTTGACGAGAGCCTGATTTCACCACGCCGCCTCACATTATATTGTTCTTGACTAATTATGTAATAATTCTCTGACTTCCTCTATCTATCTTTTCTTGAGCCTGCCTATTTCTCCGTTACCGCATGATCTCTGGTTGTATGCCTTCAATGCAGTACCGTCTCGTTGTGGTCATAATTATTATCTTTGCAATTTGTCAATCGTTACAGTAATGGTGTCGGTGGCCTAGTGGTTAGGCTATCGGACTCAAAATCATGAGATTGCGGGTTCGGGGGGTGCCAGCCTCATCTCAGTCCGACGTTGTGTCCTTGGGAAAGGCACTTTACACGAATTTATCACTTGGCTCGGTCCTTTCGAAGATGGACTTTAAACTAGGAGGTCCCGCCTCTTAAATAACCTAACAACGTTGATAGGGACGTTAAACTGGTGCTATTTCACCATTTCACCAGTAATGAACATACCCCCTGATGTCAAGAGCATGAGAAGGATTTCATCATCTCTTGCATGTAGAATTGTACCAATCAGGAGCAGAAAAGTGAAAACTCATCAATGTCAAGCACTTCAAGTGTAAAGAATAGTGTCTCTTTGCGAAGATTTGAATCAAGATAACCAACATCACATTCAGTTTACTTAACTTACATATCCCTTAGTAAAAAAGATGGCCGTTGAGGTACCAAGGTTGATCGAGTAACCACTTTTCTCCATCTTTCTCTATTTTCAGCCTTTCGATGGTCTTCCCCCAACTTCAAACCTGTCCTTACGCATACCACCGAATGAGATTTTTGCAAAATCACACCCCCATTTTTCTTTAATACAATTGAAGTAATAAGTAATGCTTGAAACTTTTTTTCTACCCTTTTTTGTTGCTCTTCTTGGCAAAGTCAAACGTGATAAATGTTACGGAAGTTATTAATAATAATAATAGATAGCATTTGTATAGCGCATATCTCTGCTCAACAGCAGGCTCTATGCGTTTTACACTATATTATTACCCCAGCAGACCATAGAACACTCCGAAACATTCTCAGCTTCCCGGGAAGCATAC
>NW_004797380.1:1461686-1463605 GCF_000002075.1 Aplysia californica | reverse complement strand
CCTCTCCTCCCCCCTCTCCTCCCCCCTACAAATCCACTCCAACGATACAGCGTACATCAGTTAGGAGGCGGGCTTCCGACCCTGTCTCTCATGGCCAGCCCGGGCTGAGAGGGGGATACAACATCCCAGCGTAAAGACCGAAATACTAGAAACGTAACATATTATTCTCCCCACCAGGGAATCGAACTCAGGTCTCCCGTGTTCGTCAGCTAAGCGTCAAACTGCCACACCACAAATACCGGTCTTTTCCTGCTTCAGTGAGAAGCGTCGATGGCCTAATGGTTGAGCTCTACCTCTCTCAACTCAACCGTAACGTCCGAATCTCATCTCATGTCCGACGTTGTGTCCTTGGGAAAGGCACTTTACACGAGTTTTCCTAACCTAACCCAAGTGGGAATAGGTACTCGCCTATTGCCAGGGAAAAAAATCTTGTCAGTTTGTTAGTGTTTTAGTTCGTATAATCCGCAGCTTGCACTAAGCATAATATGCTTCCCGGGAAGCCAAGAATAATGTGTCTGAGTGTTGTAGGGTCTTTTGCGGGTAATAATAGCAGTTGAAAAGGGCATAACTTTCTGGCAACTCTGTGACCTTCTTAATTCTGTGTGTCTCTTCACTACAGTATCAACCTCTTTGACATCCATGAACATCGTTTTTATTGTTGTTCATTTCAGGTCTGCTGTTTAGGAGTGTATGTGCGAGTATTTCTAGCTGAATGTTTAATGAATTTGGAGTAACCCCCCCCCCCCCGTTCAACTGACTGAAGTGTTTTAACACCATTCCCAAAGGGGGGACATTAACATGTCCTTAAGCACAGTAAAATTGTAATTGTAAATTTGCTGATTCATCAATGTCATGTTCATAACTGTGCCTGAACCGCAACAGGGTACAGCTGCTTTTTCTTTCCTAATCCTTACTATCGTCATTTTCCCTCTACTTCTATTGCCGCTATTTCCGGGGTGCCTTGATAGTCGAAGCAGACCTTGTGCTGTTGAAGCTAGAGAGGTGAGCAGAGTAAGTCTGATTCCCTGTAAGGGCTTCTCTGTTGGCACCCACCCCTTGGTTCTCGTATGACCTTGTGCAGTTGCGAGCACGGTAAAAACTCTACTTAAACTAAACTAAACTAAACTAAAAAAACTGAATATGGAGTATAATTTGTTTGTCTGCGGGCTCCCGACCCTGCCTGTCAGGGTCAAACCGGTCTGAGAGGGACGCAACATCCCAGCAAAAAGACCGATAGGTACTCCATACACATTTTCTCTCTTCTCCCCTCTCGGGAATCGAACTCAGATCTCCCGCGTGCGACAGCGAAGCTCTTTAGCTACACAACAGATGCCGGTTCTCCATAACAGCAAGAGGGCAGTGTACTATTTGCCCCCTATTTTTGTTAAAGTTCAAAAAAATTTTTTACCACTCTACTGACAAGGCGGTTCCCACGCTGTGGAATGCGTTCTGGTTTTTCTTGGAGCTTTTATTTTGTTTTTGATCTTTTGGGGTTTTTTTTTTTTTTTTTTTTTTTTTTTTTTTTTCATGTCCTAAAATAAAAGACGCTCGGTTGACGGATGAGCGCCAAACAGTTGGTCAGAAACTGAGCAGGTTATACAGTTTGTTAGGTCGTTGTCAGAAACCGTTAGAGTTAAAAGTGGCTCTAATGCTTGAGGCGTGACGTGCGAATGGCAATCCTCATCCCTCTAAAAAAAAAGAACAATTTATTGATGGAACAGTGGTGGACTATTTATAGTCACCCGGTCTGATGGGGGAGATACCGTGATGGGGGGTCACAGAGTGCTACTCACACTATTTTTTTTTTTTGGTGTGTGTTTTTAGGGGGTTTCTTCTTCTTCTTCTTCTTCTTCTTCTTCTTCTTCTTCTTCTTCTTCTTCTTCTTCTTCTTCTTCTTCTTCTTCTTCTTCTTCTTCTCT
>NW_004797380.1:1459509-1460651 GCF_000002075.1 Aplysia californica | reverse complement strand
TTATGTTTGTTACTCTCTTGTAACACCTCTAATCTTCTGGCGCTCATATGACCTTATGCAGTTGCGAGCGCCGTAAAACCTCTACTAAAACTAAACTAAACTAAGGGATTGAACTCCCTTCTCCGGCATGTAAAACGAAACCCTAACCTATTATGTTCTTAGAACTGTCTGAGGTTCTGAGCATCTAGACCCTAACCAATCCAGAACAAACTGTCGAGGGCACTTTGGTCAAAATGAGTCTCGTCGTGATGGAATGAGGCTCTGGTCTATTTTTGGGCACGTACGGTTATTGGTATCATCTTAAAGGTTGTTAATATGTCCTGCTTTCTACATAATTTATTAAACAAATATCCAGTTATCTTGCATTCAAGTCGAGATATTCTCGATTGAAGGATGTAGGGGTCGCTGGTTTCAGATGTAAAGTGAGTGAAAAAAGGGTCGCCAAAATCTAGCTATTTATTGAGCGTGAAAGTCCGTGGAAACAGAAAACTTACACTTTTTGTACCTTTATTAGTCAACATTTAATTTTTTTCAGTGCTATCCACACAGGCATGTGTTCTTTGATGGACATGAAAAGTGTTGAACCAAAAAATAGAAATTCACAAAAAAATTCCTAAACCTTCGGGAGAATGCCAGTTTTTTCAGTTTCATTATTTTGACGAGCGCCTGATTTCACCACAATGCCTCACAAAAATGGTTCTAAGGCAACGAAATGCCGTTTTGGCTCGTCTTCAACTTGATACCACAGGGAAAGCTTTCTACTTCTACTACTACTAACTGCTTCAATGGCCGACTCTTGAGGCCTGGGGTTGTGACGTTCCCGATAACACGAACCGAAAGGTCAGCGGAAATGGTAAGGGTCGAAGGGCACGTCTCTCTCCGACAGCTCTGGCGCAAGTCATGGGCGCAATCTTTCCCGACTTGCCACGTCTGTGGAGAGGTGTGAGTTGCTCCCCCCCCCGCACACACACACACACCCCGAGGTAATTGAGACAAACGGAGACCCGGCTCGTTTTTGCACGGACACAAAAAGATCAGGTCTGTCTGTTTGTCTGCCTGTGTGTCTGTCTGTGTGTCTCTTTGTCTATCTGTCTCACTCTCTCTGTCTCACTCTCTCTCGCACAAACCGTCTCTCCCTTCTT
>NW_004797380.1:1457365-1458530 GCF_000002075.1 Aplysia californica | reverse complement strand
CATAACTTATGAGCGCAGCAAGCAAGACCCATCATCACCAAACATCGCCTGAATGCCAAACATCCAAACCTTCCCCAACTCTCAGCGCTATCACATTTCCACCTGCTACATTCATCAAGACGTTTTCTTTTCCCTTCATCTTTCTTTCTCTCCACCTTCCTCCTCCTCACTGTTTGTTTTTCCTTTATCCTTCTTTCTCTCCACCTTCCTCCTCCTCACTGTTTGTTTTTCCTTTATCCTTCTTTCTCTCCACTCTCCTCCTCACTGTTTGTTTTTCCTTTATCCTTCTTTCTCTCCACTCTCCTCCTCGCTGTTTGTTTTTCCTTCATCTTTCTGTCTTTTAACTCTCCTCCTCTGTATTTATTTTCCTTGCTTTTTCTTTCCCCCCACTCTCCTCCTTTATATTAAAATTTGTTTTAATTTTATCTTTCTTTCTCTCTCTCCACTCCTTTTCTGTCCCCTCCCCCCCCTTTTTCTTTCTCTTACTCTGTTCCTATGTATTTGTTTTCGCTTGATCTTTCTTTCTCTCCACTCTCCTTCTCTGTATTTGTTCCCCCTCCTTTTTCTTTTTCTCCACACTCCTTCTCTCTGCTTGTTTTTTCTTTATCTTTCTTTCTCTCCACTTTCCTCCTCTAGTTTTATTTTCCCTTAGTTCTCATTATTCCTTATCTCTTCAATTGCAGAAGACAGCTAGAGGTCGAAAAAGATTTATTTTCCTTTGTCTCATTTTTATTCCTTCACCCTTCACCACAATAATATGGCCGAATATTTTGAGGACCCGCCCTTTTTTATGGTCCAAGTTCCCATTGCAGCGACGCGAGGAAATAACATTAAATGTGTGAAATACTCGCGCGCTCTCATCTCTCCTCATTTTCCCATCTTCGTACTCTCCCCGGCCCTCTCTTACCCCCCCCCCCCTACCACATGTTCCCAGTAGTGCTCGTGTCCTTGAGTTGTGTGGTTTACGAAGTTTTAAAAAAAAATGAGGATAAACCGCACAATGAGTGCATTTTGAAGGTTTCCCCTTACACTTTGTTGGCTGAGAGTTTATTATACGTACACACACACATACGCCGACATATGCACGCACGCACACACACTCTCTCACACACACACACTCCCAAACACACATACACAAACACACACACACACACACACACACACA
>NW_004797380.1:1453406-1456566 GCF_000002075.1 Aplysia californica | reverse complement strand
AGAAAATTTTTTGGTCGCTACCCGGAATCGAACTCGGGACCTTTGAATGAGAGGCCAACACCTTAACCTCTAGGCCTCGAGAGCCCCAGTGTTATAGGATAACAATTTTCTCTTACGGATAAAAAAAATATGAAGCATCAATCTGTGTCTTGGCGCTCGCTGAACCCAAGAATGAATCTCATTGTTTTCGAATCGAAAATGCATAATATTAACGTCTCCGTTTTTAACGATTTTGGACCACGAAGGGATCTTTTACGTGCACAGTTTGCACACATGACCTCCAAGATTTTTCGCCCTTATCCAAGACGGCTAGGTATTAGATCTTACTTACTATAAAATCAGGGGTGTGACTGAAAGAACTGTAGAAAGGCTGCACAAAAAGTCCAGAGGATTGGGCAAAGGAGATGAGGGGTTGAGGTCAAAAAGTGGAGACGGAAGCAGACGATAGGAATTGTCAGAGAGCAGGAAAGAATGTGAAAGGAGAACATTTTAGAAACATTTTCCGTCTCTGTCCGGATTCGAATCCAGGACCTATTGAATGAGAGGCGAACACCGTAGCCTCTAGAACACGACAATCTCCAAAAAGAACGTTTAATTAACTCCTCACTAGCTAATACTGTCATTCTGAAAACCGAGCATTTGGTGGGTCGTCAACAGAGAGCGACCGAGAGGACACACCAGTTGTCTTGGTCTAGTCTGGACTTTCTCTTCTCTCAGACCTGGCCCTGGTTTATATCTTGAACTTGGGGAGTCGGAAACGAAACTCGAAACACATACCGACATATGGCGCAGGTAGTCTTGGTTGCGTTGCAGTTTCTTCGAGAACGTGGACCCAGATTTTGATCTTGATCAGGTTGTACGTATATACAGCGTTTTTGTAATAGATGTTTTACGCCGGCATCAAAACAATAATTTAGATTATTTGGGAGGCGGGCTTCCGACCTCGTCTGTCAGGGTCAGCCCGGGCTGAGAGGGATATACCTTCCCTGCAGACTTACTTACGTACTACCCATTACGCCATCTGGCGTTTAGAGCAGCAACAAAGGATCTCCAGCTCTGTCTGTTTTGGGCCATCTTGGTCCGCGTTCCCCACGAAAGATTCCAAGACTTCATTTCAGACTCTACTGTACGTCTCTAGGCCACTTTGGGTCTGCCCCTTTTGCGACGTAAAAAAGCAGAAAGACCGAGATATTCGAAGGATATTCTCTCCACTCTGGAATCGAACTCAGGTCTCCTGAGTGCCACAACGAAGCGCCTAACCGCTACACCACACACGCCAGTATTTATAAAGCGAAGAGGTATCGTTTCACAAACATATCGTGATGCTCCCTGTTTCTTCGGGCGCAACTCATGGCCCACAACCTTTCTCGAGAAAAGGACGTTCCTTTTCTCCTGGACAACTACGTCTCTTTCAGCCCCTGTTGAAGAGGGCATTGGGGAAAAAAGCGATCTTTTGTTTTCGTTTTCAACCTTCAAGGACAAGATTTAGACCAGGGCCAGGTCTGAATGATAGTTCATAGTGGACGTGTGTGCTCTCGTTCGCACTGTATTGACCTACCGACTGCTCGGTTTTCTTAATGACCCATATTATTTTTGGCTAGTAAGGATTTAAAGTCTTTAAAATTGAGCGTTAAAAAAGACTAGGAAGAATAATAATATTGTTTAGTATCTAAACTCAATAAACCAGGCACTTTTGAAGTGATGTATTTTTAAAAAATCTCGCGCACGTAAGCACTTGGAAACAATTCTTTTGTTCACACAGTATTAAGATGACGCTCTTGGTTGAATAAGGTGAATGTAACATCACTATAGTGCTTGATGAAGCCCACGTGGGACGCTCAATGTTAAAGACAATCAGGAAACGACAAATGCAGTTTTTGGGACACATAAACAGAGAAAAGGGTCTTGAACATCTAGCTCTCACTGGCAAAATTGAGGGCAAGCGAGGCAGGGGTAGGCCCAGAACAACATACTTAGGGAACCTAAACAAATCGGTAACAGGGAAAGATCAGGGAAACGTAGCTTTTTTGAGAGCATCCGAGCAAAGGAATAAATGGAGAACCATGGTCGCCGATGGGTGTCGCAGATTTTGCACTGGACGATGATGATGATGATGATGATGATGCACATCCTTATTATGAAGGTTCCGAACAGATGACTGGTTTACTCTGTTTTCACTAACTTTAAAAAATATTTTGTAGTAGGGATATTGGCCGGGGGTGGGGATAAGGGGAGCTAGGGTTATAATTCCATATTTTGAGCATGTTTTTGTTTTGCTAGCGCCGTTTATGTGTCGAAGATTATAGATTTTACTAGGCCTAGGGAGGAAGATTAAAAGAAAGGAAGGACAGTGAGGACAATGGACGATAAATGTTTGCTGGGGAAAGAAGGAGATAACCACACTAGAGCACCCGCTAACCACCCACGATCTAGAACTTGGAAGTTGAAAACAAAGTACGTAACATATAGTGACCTCTTAGCAGGAAGTTATTGCTTTGGATTGACGCAAGAAAGTGCTTGCAGTTTTTTTTAAAGTTCACATATTATTATCAGTATGGGTGTTTTCGTTCAAAGGATGAGAAGGGTAAGTTGTTCCACAACTCAGTTCAGTTACCCTGGACGATCTAAGAAAAGGGCGCCAAAGGTGAAAATAGAAAACGAACCAGTTACTGATAACGACGATTTCTTTTCTTATCAAGTGAACCAAGAACAGGCGAGAACAAAATAAGTAAGCCCTGAATCGCGAACACGCAATAATTCGGTGAACAACATTCTGGAGTTGCTGCCAAAGGTGGTCCCAAACGATGAACAGTCGAGGCGAGAGAAAGCACTGTGAGTGGGTTTAAACTTTGGTCTCGTTCAGGTGTCTCGAGAGATAATCTTAATGTAAAAGGTAAACACTAGATCTAGCAGTGTGGTGTTTTGGCGTCCACTTTTAAAGTGCGGGCTGATAATTTAACCCTATCCGTACGTCGTGTTTTACTATCGTATCCATACGACGTGGGGAACTCTTTACCAACATTTTCCAAAGAGGAAAATTTACTCGTTAATTTGATCCGTACGCTTTGCATAGAGTATTCTAAAATGTGAAGAATACAACCCCAGGAGTAAAAATGACCCCAGGGCGTACGGATAGGGTTAAGAAGTGGATTTTTTCGTA
>NW_004797380.1:1449709-1452086 GCF_000002075.1 Aplysia californica | reverse complement strand
AGAGAGAGAGAGAGAGAGAGAGAGAGAGAGAGAGAGAGAGAGAGAGAGAGAAAGAGAGAGAGAGAGAGAGAGAGAGAGAGAGAGAGAGAGAGAGACGGACAGACAGATAGACGGACAGACCGACAGACTAACAAACAGACGGACAGACAGACAGACAGATGCAGAGTCAGAGAGAAGGCATAACACATCTTTTTAAATCGCCAAAAACTCTCCAAAACTGAACAAAAATTACAAATCCTAAAAGGGCGCTTGGTGCACTTTCTATTACGCCTAACTTCTTATACAATAAATATAGACGTCTTCAGATACGACAAGGAAAAGAAACAGAACAAATGAAAAAAAAAAAGCTAATTACTTCATCATTCTGTTCTCTCGTTCCTGACATTTCTTTTTTACCTGGTGTGTATTTCTCAGCATCTCACACTCGAGCATGGCCCCTTCGACTTTACTATTCGACATTTCGCAATTTTTAAAAGTTATTCACAACTATTCGAAGCGTGGTGTCATAGCAGCGATTTTAATGCCTCGTGGCTTTTACGGACTTGGGATTTTCATCTCATATTAATTTATTCTCACTATGGCGTAGCATTAGAGTGGTATTCTTATCATGTCTAAAACCATAGAGGCAAATGTAGATATACCTTGAACCTGGTGGTTTTTTGTTGCTGTAAAGAATGATAAAATGATAGTGAGAAATAGATAGAGCGAAAGAGAAACGGAATAAAAGAAATGGAGATACGCACTCACATATTGTATACCACATACATACGGACACATACATACACACAGACATACACACGCGCACACACATACATACACACGTACACTCACACAAACACACACATACACATAAATACACATGCACACTCACACATACACACACATACACAGACATACACATGCACACACACATACACACACATACATACACACATACATACACACATACATACACTCAGAGAAGCACATCGACACAATAATGGTTATTTAGTTCTGGGAAAAGTAATAGTAAAGAGAAGCACATCGACACTATAATCGTCATTAATTAGTGCTGGGAAAATGTAAGATAGACAGGCAGAAACAATAGAGGGAAAATAAAGAAGCAGGACCTTCAACAACAACAAACAAACAACCCAAACAAAGCATAAACAAAAACAACATTCGCATAGGTATTCGAAAGGCACGAATTGTGATTTTGTACGAAGATTCATTTCCTCCAAATCAAATGGCACCGCGCTATCATCTTCTTCCACCTGTCTGCGAATAGGAGTGAGTTTGCTCGGTGTGGTCCCCGGCGGGTAGACAGTTCGCGCACCACGAAACTTTTTAAGTACGCCCCAGGTCTCCCTGATATTATCCCGCGCCTGGGAGTGCACTATCTCTGGAGAATTTTGGCTCAAGGGGCGATAAGTGTGTCGTAAGTAATTAGAGCTGGCGGGGGGTGAAATTTTACGCCGTTTTGAAGACGTGTGGGGGTTATCCGAGAGGAGGCCGCTAGCTCTGAATGAGGCGCTAGAGAAAGTAATAAAGAGGAGGTTGCCGACTGCGTTTTTGTGAGGTTATTTCAGCGTTTATGACACGTTCCGTTATTTTATAGGTTGGCCTCGGAATTCAATCCAACAGAAAACACCAGGAGATGGCTCACATTCTGAAAACGCGTTCTAGATACGTTCTCGATAGTCCAAGCGCTATGTTATAGACAATTATACAACTGGTACAAGCTTACTTGCTTTGTTTCCTTTCTCAGATGTTAAGCCCCTTATGAACAGTTTTGTATAAAAACCTAAGTGGGTGGTTGGCGGGTGCTCTGGTGTGGTTTACTTCTTCTTTCCTATCAAACATCTATCGTCCTTATCTCCCCTTCTTTTTTATTTTGTTGCTCTCTTGTAAAACCTCTAATCTTCTGGCGCTCATATGACCTTATGCGTTTGCGAGCGCCGTAAAACCTATACTAAAACTTAACTAAAATACCCCTATGAACTTTTGTGTCTTGAAAGACGATCTCAAAGCCGTGTACGTTATTAAACAACTTTGCTCAGGCGATAGACAGAGAGGAAGTAGATTGCCTTAGATTACAACCCTACTGTTTTTGTTGTCGATATGCCAGTCCCTATTATGATATGATGTTCAATCTCTTATTGTTCCTTTCAAAATGTGTTTAGCGTTCTCAACCCTATTGTGTTTTTAAGATCATAATCGTGTACTTTTCTGGAACCAGAAAATGATCATAATAATAATATGTTCTAGTAGCCGATTTACCGAACCGGAAGTGACCCAGTTTTCTGGGATAAATGATCAGTTGACCTTTCTCCTGGCGGCCGGTCCGCGGGGCGTTGTGGTATGTGTGTGTGTGTGTGTGTGTGTGTGGGTGTGTGTG
>NW_004797380.1:1447527-1448814 GCF_000002075.1 Aplysia californica | reverse complement strand
AGAGAGAGAGAGAGAAGTTGTTTTTTGTACATGTAATTTTCTTGGACAAGTGGCCACCAGAGAAGGCTCCTCTGTATTCTGTCTTGCATGTTGTCCCGTGGTATATATTGCAACATTTTCCTTGCGAGGGTTGCTATGAACACGTAGTTTATTAGTTTTAGTTTTAGTAAGAGTTTTACGGCACTTGCAACGCAATAAGGTCGTATGAGTGTCGAAGATTAGAGGTGTTACAAGAAAGTAAGAAATACAAAAAATGAAGGAGAGGACATAAAGACGATAGACGTTTGACAGGAAAGAAAAAGCACACTACACCAGAGCACCCGCCAACCACCCACTATGAACACGTAGAAGTGCCATCCCCAAGTGGGGAGAAGTTTTATCGAATAGCTCCGTCTTTCTGTTGGGATGTAGTATAATATTCTGTCTCAAATCGGGTTGACAGGTAAGGTCGTAACCCGCCTCATGAATAATCTAAACTGTTTCGATGGGAGTCTAAAATAAAACCTAGCATATATGTGTGACGTGTTGACAAAATGAGTTACTTCTCGCAATCCACAAATGGAGATATTAGCCAAAAAATCAAACTAGGTTCAAATTTGTAGATTTTCCATTGATGCCATATATTCTTTACGTATAACATGCCTTTTATAATTTCATACTTATAAATTGTAAAAGCTTCACCTATGAGCTTGATGTATCTATTTCCAAAGTGTTCAAACCCGAGAAGTAACTCATTTTGTCAGCACGCTTCACAAATTATCAATATGGCAACAGACTCACATATTTATAATGATGAAGTCTACCTATATAAGTTTCAGATTTATTGAGAAATCTTTATTGAAAATTTTTTTTATGAATAACTCAAAACTTTTTAAAAGAACACCGCTTCCCCCCAACAAACAACAACAACAACAACAACAAACAAACAAGAAAAACAACTAACCAAACAACCCCCCCCCGCCCCCCAGAAAAACAGAACAGCTCGTCTTCCAGAAATGTCGAATCATTAGAGTGCACGTCCTCAGCAGTGGCGGTGGGTAGTGAAGGACTCACGGGCTTTTCCCACAGACCGTCTTTTAATGAAGGGAGTGTATACAGACCCGGTAACCGGGAACAAAGTCACAAAGTATACAGATCCGGTAGGGGAACTCTTTTGTGATTTCGGAAAGTTTCAGCGCCCTCTTGGCTCAGGGTAGACCTAGGTTCTTCTTGTAGATCTATGGCCTAGGCTAGGTCTAGATCTAGATCTAGACAGACAGACATAAATCCTTGGTCTAGTTTCGAGGC
>NW_004797380.1:1444346-1445713 GCF_000002075.1 Aplysia californica | reverse complement strand
GTAGGCTCCCAGCTCTTGTGGTTCGGGGACTTGCTGCAGTGTGCCACTGTCGCCATCAAGGTGGGTTTGTTGCTGCTGCTGCTGCTGCTGCTGTTTCTGTTTTTGTTGTTGTTGTTGTTGTTGTTTTGGTTGCCACTCAGCTCTTGTGGTTCGGGATTTGCTGCAGTGTGCTACTATCGTCATCAGGGCGGATGTGGTTGTTTGATTGTTTGTTTGTTTGTTTGGTTGTTGTTGTTGTTGTTGTTGTTGTTGCCTGTCAGCTCTTGAGGTTTAGGGGATTTGCTGCAGTGTGCTACTGTCGCCATCAAGGTGAGCGTGGTTGTTGCTGTTGTTGTGCTGTTGTTGTGCTGTTGTTGTTTCTGTTGTTGTTGTTTTGGTCGCCTCTCAGCTTTTATGGCCCAGGGATTTGCTGCAGTGTGCTACTGTCGCTATCTAGGAGGGTGTGGTTGTTGTGGTTTTTGATGTTTTTGTGGTTGGTTGGTTGGTTGGTTGGTTGGTTGGTTGTTGTTGTTGTTGTTGTTGTTGTTTTTGTGGTTGGTTGGTTGGTTGTTGTTGTTGTTTTTGTTTTTGTGGTTGTTGTTGTAATTATCATCGTTGCTGCTTCTGATGCTGCTAAAAGTGGTGGTGATAAAGGTATTACTAGTCTTGTTGTTGTTTTTGTTGTTTCGCTGTTGCTGTCGTTGATGATTCAGCTTTTGTTCGCTCTGCACCCATTTAGCATTGTGCTTTCGGAGACGGGCTTTAGATTTGAAGGCCTCGCCTCTTAAATAGCCTTATCGAGTTGACAGAGTAGTTCAATCTATACAATAATCAATATACAAGCATATTATTGACCTAGACGACTATATTACGTTCTCCCATATTAAACCTTTCAGGTGGTTTGCAAGGTACAATTTTTAAGACACAGTACTAATTCTTAAGAGGAACAAAGACTAAATCCTTCAAAATTGCACAAAATATTCTTATAATTTTTTCATGGCAACTATCTTTCTTCAAACTATCTCAACTCTATAATCAACAAAACAGAGTAGAAAGAATGCACCACATGTCCAAACCTATCAAATTGTGTTGAAAAAGAAGCCTTTAGAATGGAGGAAAAACCCCCTTTAAAAATCAAATCTAAGCTAAACGTAAAAAACAAAACAAAACACAAAAAAGAAAAAAAATGGAAACGGAGTAACGTCTGCTAATCAAAGACTCTTGCTTTAAACTATGGGCGGTTTTCCGTTGATTAATTAAATTTTAGTGTTCTTCCTTTATAACGACATTCGTTTTAAGCTGTAGCTACGATGGTACGCTTTTTAATATGTTATTATGAAAGTACGCACGCACAAACGTATATATATATACACACACACACACACACA
>NW_004797380.1:1441905-1444200 GCF_000002075.1 Aplysia californica | reverse complement strand
ACACTCTCACATACATACAAATATACACACATAAATACTCACTCTTACACACATACCCACTCACACTCTGACATACACATACACACACACACACACACGCACACACACATACATACGCACACACATGCAAGCAAACACTGGCGCGCGTACACACACACACACACACACACACACACACACACACACACACATGTTACAAAAAGTACTCAAGAGCACACATTTTCTGACCCTACGACCGTAGTTAATTGGAAATGTTTCAAAGGCCACGCCAAGTACTGGGTGAGTTTGAACTTTCTTTGAGGTAGAACCTAACAGCTTTTATTAAGTTTATATTTTTTCTGGAACGCTTTACGATGGACACAATTATTTCTGATGAGAAGAAAATTGTTTTTGATTTGAAGTGATTTCAAAGTGAAGTGCATTAAAAAAAATCTGGCGTAGGCCAAAAATTCCCAGTAAACAAGATTGCATTTAAGACCACCTCCTTTTCATAGATTATCCTCCGTCTCTCTCATGTCCAAGAGATTAGAAATGTGATCGTGAAAATTATCTAAAATCATTTTCCCGCGTCCTCGAGTCTTAAACAAATGTGTGACATCGTGGAGAAATCAGACGGTTGTAAAAATAAGATGAAATAGATAGAGAATATTTTATAATACCTTGACATTTTTCTGTCTGTTTGTCAATTTGTTGGCATTTTTTTTCTTGCCCAACATCACATTTTTTGCCCATTTAAAAACACTTTTCTGCGTGGATTTTACTGAAAAACATTAATCAAAGCCACCCCCCCCCCCCCCCCAAAAAAAAACTTTCCAAGGACACTCAAGCTTTGGAACTCATCAAACTTTGATTGCCATTTTCTAGCAAATTTTTCGTTTTACGCAAGGCTACCACCTCCTTCTAATTGAAATGCAGTTATCTCGGCGTCTATAAAAGATAGATGAGTCTTTATTTCATCAAAAAACAACAACCCCCCCCCCCCAAGACAAAATGAACAATCTTTGATATAAAACCAATAACTCCACACCCACCAAAAATGACGAGCCCATGATTCCACCGTGGCGTGGCACAAATATCTCTCAACGACAAAATGTGAGGCAGCGTGGTGGAATCAGGCTCTGGTCAATTTTTGGACAGGTCGAGTTATTGGTTTCATCTTAAATCTTGTTCATTTGTCTTTATTTGTATGAAAAATATCCATTTATCTCGAATACATGTCGAGATAGTTGTGAATGAAGGAGGTGGGCGTCACCTATTTTCAGAGGCAAAATTAGTGAGAAAATGGACGCCAAAGATTATTTATTTCTTTATCTTAAAAGTCCTTGGTAACTGAAAATTTACATTTTTTGTGTGCCTTTAATCAACGTTTTTAAGAAAAATCCAAACAGAAATCAGTTCTTTATTGGGCATGAAAATGTTGAGCCCAAAAAAAATTTAAAAATTGGGTAAAAATTCACAAACCTGCGGAAAAATGGAGGTTTCTTAATTTTGATTATTTTGACGAGAGCCTGATTCCACCACACAGCCTCAAATATATCTCTCAGTATTCCCCCGGAGTGATCTCCCCTCAACGGAAAACGGAAGCAGATTCGAGGCACTGAGAGGAATCACGGGAGGAAATTACGAGATCTGGGATTTGGGTTCTGAGTTGTCCACAGTCCGCCGACACGCGAATGTGATAGCAGACTTAGATGGTAACTTCTTTGGGCTAAAAACAAAACAAAGCAAATCCCCCCCCCCAAAAAAAAACAACAACAACAACACAAAACAAAACACAAAAACAAAACAAAACCACAAAAACAACCAAAACGAACATCAACACCCGAACAAAACCCAAGAAAAAAAAAAAAAAAAAAGGAAATCCCAGATAAAAAACCCCGCCAAAGGAAGACGTCTGAGCTATCACGGTACTCACTCTCAGTTATTTCTCCAGTAATTGATTCATCAGCAGCTCACGATCATTCCCCAGATAAAACGTCGACTCGTCTTTTATGGTGGACTGGGTCATTTAGTCTGTAATATTAACCGTGAGTCCGATATAATAATATACAGAACTGCAGGGAACGTGCAACTAGTAACACTTTTATCAGAGACTTATTGAAGTGTGGCAAATTAAAGATAAAAATATACCGTTTATGAAGTAAGCCCGCGTAGGACGTTCACTGTTTAAAAAAATCAGGAAAAGACAAAATGCAGTTTTGGGGACACCTAAATAAACCTAAAAGTCTTGTACGTCCAGCTTTCACGGGCAAAATTGAAGGCAAACGAGGCAGGGGTAGGCCCAGAGCAACATAC
>NW_004797380.1:1440601-1441800 GCF_000002075.1 Aplysia californica | reverse complement strand
ATGATGATGATGATGATGATGATGATGATGATGATGATGATGATGATGATGATAAATTGATTTATCAGCGGCTCAACACCATTCCGCGGCTGAAGCGACTCGTCTTTAATGGCGGACTGGGTCAGATAGTCTGTAATATTAACCGTGAGTCCGAAATATAGAGAATTGCAGGGAACACGGAACTAGAAACACTTTTACTGGAGACTTATTGAATGAGGCGCTTGATTAAGAATGTGTCTTGCGTCCCCATCAACTCAATTTTGGCACCGTTCAGGTGAGAGCAATAACATCAAAAATGATATGGTACAATTTCGTGGGAGTATAACGTTGTATATTATACAGTTCTTGGAGAATAAGTGGGTGTTTTTTTAAAATGTAAGTGTATTTTACGAGCATATCGTCCCAACTTAGATAAGCTTTGACCCTGCCTGTCAGGGTCAACACGGGCTTAGAGGGATACATCACCCCAGCAGACTGGGACACTCGGTAAAATGAATTTCTCCCTACTCGAGTATCAAACTCGGGTCTCCTACATGCAACAGTAAAAGCACCCAAGTGTTATACCACAGAGGCTCTTGAAATTCATGGTAATGCCACCTTCTTTTAGATTATCACACGATTTTGATTGATTGATTGATTGATTGATTGATATATTGATTGATTGATTGATTGATTGATTGATGAATTGAATGAATTGATTGATTGATTGATTGATTGAACAATTCATTGAATGATGAATTGATTGATTGGTTGATTGATTGATTTGTTTATTTATTCTTTTGGATGCGAGGCAATGTTCCGATTCTTCCGTTAACTGTGACAATCAAACTGCTTCCCCAGAACGGCATAGCGGGCTCCTTCTGGTATACAAGCTGTGCTGTGGTCAACATGATTCTGTTCCCTGTGCTGTCAGTCCAGTTCAAGACGCGAGCGCCAGGGGCCAAGACCTTTTTACAGGTTGATCTTCAGAGAGTTGTTGCCCTTGTTATATTATGCTATTGCTTGGATAAGAGTTCTTTTTTTTTTGGTTGTTTGTAGACATTGTCTGTGTTTTGTTAAGCATTGGTGTATTTATGAAGCTGTCATTTTAATTCTGTCGATATCTATCTATCTATCTATCTATCTATCTATCTATCTATCTATCATCTATCTATCTATCTATCTATCTATCTATCTATCTATCTATCTATCTATCTATC
>NW_004797380.1:1436454-1438313 GCF_000002075.1 Aplysia californica | reverse complement strand
TTTCATTTAGTTTAGTTTCATTTAGTTTAGTTTAGTTTCATTTAGTTTAGTTTCATTTAATTTAGTTTAGTTTAGTTTTACTTTTCTTTGTTTTTCTTTTCTTGCTTCTTTTGGTTCTTAATTTAAGTCAGTGACGCCGCAAAACGAGTTCGGATAGATCTATCACGTATGTGACGTCAGTGAGGTGAGGCATTAACAGCAAACACATTCTTGTGTTACAACAACCTAAACTGGTCACTCCTAACGTAATTCCGGTTGTCTATAGAGCTCACCATTTGACTCTATTTGAACCCAATCGCTATATTAGAATTACCAAGTTCTATTTGACATTTTTTTGCCGTTTTAAGTTACTAAGACCACGACGAGGCCAGAAACCAAATTAATGTCCTATCAGCTGTTTGATCAAAATCGAGGGATTATTCAGACTTGTTGTTATTCAAAGAACTGCATTCGAAAAAGCTTGAAATGCTGCGAAACTCAAAAGTGTTGACGTCATATTTCTCTAATCTAGGGTACTGGTACTTAGCAGATAGAACTTTGTAATATGAGGTTAATGAAATCGGGGAGAAAGAGAAGAGTGTAAACGTTGCCCGCTTGAATTGAAAAATGTAATAATATTCAACTAATCGCGAGGAGTTACATACGACGCAAGTGAACAAAGTCAAAAAGTGAAAAGTGTAAGAGGAGACTCTTTCTTCACCTTCAGCAGTGTGAAGAGTTCATCGTTTTTCTCGTAGAAACTGACGAGTGAATAATAATATGTGAGGCAGCGTGGTGAAATCAGGCTCTCATCAAAATAATCAAAGTGCATTTTTCCACAGGTTTGGGAATTGTTATCAAATTTTGTTTTTTGGCTCAACACCTTTCATATTAAAGAACTCATTTTTGTCTGGATTATTCTAAAAAACGTTGAGCAAAGGCACAAAAAATGTAAATTTTCAGTTACAACAGACTCTTAAGCTAAGGAAATAACTAATCTTTGACTCCCATTTTCTCACAAATTTTACCTCTAAAAACAGGTGACCCCCACTTCCTTCTTTTGCAAATATCTCGAGTTGTATTCAAGATAAATGGATATTTTGTTCATCCAAATAAAGACAAGTGAACAAGCTTTATGATGATACCAATAACACTACATGCCCAAACATTGACGAGAGCCTGATTTCACCACGTTGCCTCACATATATATAAAACAGATGTGCTATCCCAGATTATGATAAAACAAAAAAAACACACAATTTTTTTCGAGTTGAGGTTTATTCCTAAACACAAAAGTAAAATAAAAAACCTTTCTCGAAAATCCCGTTGGCAGATTTATAGTAAATTATAGGGTTACCTGCACGTGAGGAGTACATTACGGACCTTGCCGGGGAGAAAAATACTCCGAAAGAAGACCCTGTTAGCGCGCTCATATGACCTTAGCAGTTGCGAGCGCCGTAAAACCCTATACTACATACATACAGACCCTGCTACCCCGTAATAAAATCATTTAAAAGACAACAAAAAGCAACAAATAAACAAACAAACAAACAAAAACAAAAGCAAATAAAAAATAAATAAACAAGCCCCCACCAAAACAAAACAAAAAACAACCAAAAAAACAAACAAAAACAAACCCCAACCCAAATGACCCCCCCCCTCCCCCAAACCAAAAGAGGGAAACTCCCACCGCCCTAAACAAAACAGTTTTACATATGTGAGGCAGCGTGGTGGAATCAGGCTCTCGTCAATTTTTGGGCATGTAGAGCTTAAAGCTTATACACTTGTCTTTATTTGGATGAAAAAAAATATTCTTTTATCTTGAATACATGTCGAGATATTTGCGAAAGAAGGAGGAGGGGGTCACCTGTTTTGAGAGG
>NW_004797380.1:1433117-1434242 GCF_000002075.1 Aplysia californica | reverse complement strand
TACATAAAATCTCTTTGAAACTTTTAGTATTTCAAAAAAAAAAAAATCATTTTGACAGATTGCTATGCAAAGCGTACGTATCGGATTAACGAGTAAATTATATTTTTGGAAAGTTGTGGCACAGAGTTCCCCACGTCGTATGGATACGATAGTAAAACACGAGGTACGGATAGGGTTAAGCTTTTCATTTATTTTCTCGTTGACATGGGTAGCAAAGTGACGTAAAACTCTTCTCTAACTAAAACCCCCCGACAAAAACTGCATGTCGTTATTCATTTCCCAATGACATGGTTTACAAAGTGACGTAAAACTCTTTTCTTACTAAAACTAAAACTAACATGCCGTTATTCATTCCTCAATAACTTGGTTTGCAAACTCTCGTAAAACTCTAACTAAAACAAAAACAAAAACTATCATGTTGTTATTCATTTCCCGATGACTTAGTTTGCAAAGTGACGTAAAACTCTTACTAAAACTAAAACAAAAACTAACATGTCGTTATTCATTTCCCAATGACCAGGAAGTTACTCTTTTGTGGGCGGCCTGGGCTCTACGTTCTACGTGTCCTACTTCAATACAGTCATCATCTTCGTCTGCCTCGTCTGCTTCACCATCAGCATCTTCTACGACGACGAGGGCTCCGACACGTTTGGCGTGGTCAACGAGGTGTACCAGAGGGTCAGTTGTCTGGACGGGCCGGAGAACAACGAGGAAAGGTAGTCATACACAGACAGACATATACACACATATACACAGACAGACAGACAAACATGTACCAGAAGGTCAGTTGTCTGGACGGGCCGGAGAACAATGAGGAAAGGTAGTCATACAGACAGACAGATAGATAGACAGACAGACAGACATATACACACATATACACACAGATACAGACAGTCACAAACACGCACACAGACAAAAACACACACATGTACCAAAGGGTCAGCTATCTGGACGGGCCGGAGAACAATGAGGGCAGGTAGTCATACACATATAGATACAGACAGACTGACGGATAGACAGAGAGACAGGGACACAGACAGACAGACAGACGGATAGACAGAGAGACAGGCACAGAGACAGACAGACAGACAGACAGGCAGGCAGACAGACAGACAAACACACATA
>NW_004797380.1:1429368-1430585 GCF_000002075.1 Aplysia californica | reverse complement strand
CATTTTATGTTCTATCTGCTCTATCAAAATCGTAAGATTATTCGGATTTGTTATCAAGATAATATTCAAAGAATTAGATTCGAAAATTATTGATATGTTGTGAAACTCAAAATCTTTGATGTCAACTTTCTCAAAATTAGGCATTGGGTAGATAGAACTTAGCACTTCTGCGGCAGCAAAATAACTACCCTAGAATTGTTTGTTTGAGTATGGAGAAGCACATTGACACAATAATTATAAGGTCATCTGGGGCTGGGGAAAAGTATAACAGACATACGGGAATACCAGATGGAAAGTAAAGAAGTAGGACCTTCCGGGGCGCCCTCCAACGACCCGCACCCTAGAATGACAAAGTTTATCTGCTCAGCTCCTTGTTTGGAAACATTTGACGTAAAAAAATAATTAGAGTTTCACAAAATGTTAATCTCTTTCGAATGCAGTTCTTTGAATATCACATCATACCACACCACGCTGCCGAACACCTCACCAAACTACACTACACTTTTCCATAATTATTATACAACACCCCATCCCACCACGTCACGTCACGTCACGCAACCCCACACCACACCGAACCAAACTACACCTTTCCATATACCACACCACACCACACCACACCACACCACACCACACCACACCACACCACACCACACCACACCACCCCCCACACCATACCTCACCTCACATTTTTCCATATACCACACCACATCAAATTACTCCACAACACTCTTTTCCCATATACTACACTTTACCATACACCACACCACACTACACCATACCACACAACACCAGATCACACCACTCAATGCAACTCCACAAGTAGCCACACAATCTGCCCTCTATCCCCATATACCACCCTTTTTCACACATCACCCTACAGCACACCACACCATACCACACCACACCACACCACACCACACCACACCACCTACACCATAACACACTACACCACACCACACCACACCACACCACACCACAACACACCAAATCATTGCCTTTCTCACCCTGCACCAGGGTATAGGCCACGGACAAACACTTTCCACCTTTCTCTATCCTGGGCGAGCCTCTTGATGTTTTTCCATGTATTCCCACTTTTCTGTACATCAATTTCTGTGATTCTGTAGCCCCACCATCTCCCCTCTACCCCCACACAACACACCACAAGTGACCACACCATCTACCCTCTACCCCCACACACCACACCACAAGTGACCACA
>NW_004797380.1:1424984-1426282 GCF_000002075.1 Aplysia californica | reverse complement strand
CCCCCCCCCCGCCTTTCCACACCTCAAGTTAATCTTTTGTATAGTTCTCAGTTCCATGAGAGCAAAATCAATGCCATTACTTACGCCCAGCAGACTTATTCGATACCATCATCAATATTATCATCATCATCGATACCTCCAATAGAAAACCACGTAAATTTCTGTACCCCAATTCTGTGTCTCAATTTGTAAGAAGGTAATGGAGTCGCATAATGCCTTCCACGGCCATCTGTGAGGGTAATCGTATTTATAGAGCACGAATTTCCCTGGCAACAGTAGATAATTCCCTAACTTAATAAACTATTTTGAATTCTGATACGGAGGGTCTGTTTTTATTAACAATTTGTTCCATTTTCCTAATTCATTCACTGACTTCGTACAAAGAAACCACCAGGGTGCGCAATTAGGAAACTTGACCTCCTGCAGTGACTCACTCTTCGTAGCAAGTCATACGTTCGTAATCTGAAAACGGTGAACTGGCGTATATTATAGGCCTACAACCTTTGTCTGATTTAACAATACACAGAGGCAGGAACCGATTAGAATTTTTTGGTTTACTACACAGCGTATCGATGAATAAATAAACAATGATAACGATGATAACTACCCCCACTCCCACCCGAAAACAAAACAAAACAAAAACATTCAACCTCAATACAAAACAACAAGCCACCCCCCCCCCTAAAAAAAACCCACAAACCCAAAACAAAACAACTCACTGCCAAAAAAAGGCAACAACTAAACATCAAACAACAACAAACAAAAAAAAAAAATTTAAAAACCCAACAAACAAGCAAACAAAAAAATCCCTCCGAAAAAGCCTTGTTACAATTTCAGTCCATAGTCAAATCTAAAATGGAGATAAACGCCACCCACTCGAGGGGAGCTGGGAACGTCCATAATGTGGCGTCCTATTCCGCCCTCACTCTCTCCTCCTGGGTCCTGGGCTCCCTGCTGGACGGGATGTATTATGACTTAGCTGTTGTCGTCTTTGTCTCTGCTCAAGTGCTGAAGGAATCGGAGGTGGACAAGATGAGTAGTAACGTGCCTTGTGGATATCAACTCTTAAATGGCTTAAAGGTCACTCGTGTATATAAATCTTTCATGACGTAAAGGACACTGGTGTATATTAACTCTTTAATGACTTAAAGGTCACAGGTGTATATAAATCTTTCATGACTTAAAGGTCACTGGTGTATATAAGTCTTTAATGACTTAAAGGTCACTGGTATATATAAGTCTTTAATGTCTTAAAGGTCACTGGTGTATACAAGTCTTTATTGACTTAAAAGTCACTG
>NW_004797380.1:1421086-1424311 GCF_000002075.1 Aplysia californica | reverse complement strand
TATTTTTTTTAAAAAAAAGTCCTAAAAAAGAAAAGAAGAAGATTTTAATTATTAAAAAAACTGGTAACCGTTGGTTTACGTAAAAAGGAGTGGGAACTTTTCATCCGTAGCATTACTCGTGGGAGTCGGTTCTGCAATCGATTCTTGGCCCAGCTCTACTGCTGAGCCCCCAGAGGATCATCTTTGCAAGTCCTGTTTTGCCGTTTTTCACAGTGGTGAGAACAGCTTCATAGGACTGAGTGGCATGTCTGATTCTGTTCCTCTCTTCCTCGGACACTAGAGTATATTGTAATATTAATTTACCTTCTCTGAACACACGACAGACACGTACGTTCAATCATCTGCAGAACAAAAGTAATGTGTGAGGCAGCGTGGTGGAATCAGGCTCTCGTCAAAATAATCAAAGTCAAGAAACATGCATTGTTTCCCAAGTTTGTGAATTTTCATCAAATTTTTTTATTTTTGGCTCAACACCTTCCACGCCCATTAAAGAACTAATTTCTGTGTGGAGTTTTCTTAAAAACGTAGATTAAAGGAACAAAAAATGTAAATTTTCGGTTATCACGGTCTCTTTAAGCTAAGGAAATAACTAATCATTTTCTCCCTAATTTTACCTCTGAAAACAGGTGACCTCCACCTTCTTCATTTGCAAATATCTCGACTAGTATTCAAGATAAATGGATATTTTTTTCATTCAAATAAAGACGAGTGAACTAGCTTTAAGATGATACCAATAACTCTACATGCCCAAACATTGACGAGAGCCTGATTCCTCCACCCTGCCTCACATGTTTCGGTGCATTTCGAATCATTATAAACAAATGGTCGCTTTTAAAGACAAGCAGGCTAACCCAGGTTTCCGTGGTTTCCAGAAATCTTGACCTACATCAAAAGTGAGCATTGCCCTACCTATAGGAGAAGTTTGGTTTCATTGGCGTGTATAGTTGTTTGGTTATAGAGAAAACGCTCCTTGTTTTTAAAGAAACTGAACAAGGGGCAAAAACTTTACCTTCGATTTTCTCAAAACAGCATTTTTCGGGAAAGCCCCCTTGTGCTTAAAAGTGACGAAATTAGAAACGCAAGTTCGCATTTTTTTGTGAGACAGCATGGTAAAATCAGGAGCTCATAAAAATAATGAAAAGAAAAAAACAACAACAACTGTCATTTTCCCGCAGGTTTGGGAATTTTTATCGTTTTTTGGAGGGGGCTCAATACCTTTTATGTCCATTAAAGAACACATTTCTGTTTAAATTTTTATTGAAAAACATTAATTAAAGGCACAGAAAATGTGAATTTTCAGTTTTCAAGCTAAGGGAATAACTAAACTTTGGCGGATATTTTCTCGCTAATTTTACCTCTGAAACCAGTGGACCCCCACCTCCTTCAATTGTAAAGCGAGCTGCCAAAATGAGTTACTTCTCGCGATCCAAGATTGGAAGATACACTGGGATCAGATTTATAGATTTGCAGTTGATGCCATTTTGTTCAAGTCTACCATGTCTTTTATTATTCCATACTAACAAATTGTACAACCACCACATATAAGGTTGATGTATCAATTTCCATACGGCTAAAATCCTGAAGAAGTAACTCATTTTGTCAGCACGCCTCACAATTGCCAATATCCCGATTTGTATTAAAGATAAATAGATATTTTTTTTCATCGAAAGCAAGACAAATGAACAAGCTGTAAGATGATACAAATTACTCCACATACCCAAATATTAACAAGTGCCTGAGTCCAGTGCGACGAGACACATTTGTTAGTATGTATTTTGCTAACGCTTTTAAAGTGTCAGATAAAGAAATCAAAATCGAAAAAATTCTGCTTTGATCTTAAAGGTACGCCCCCCCCCCAACCCCCCTCCCAACAAAAACAAAACAAAACAACAACAACAAGCAACAGCGTGGTCGAACGATCAGAATGTGCGACCTCCATGAACGAACACATTGAGGAAGCTCTATTTTCGGGTATTAAAAAAAAGAAGTAGCGTAATAACTTCCTTATTCCTACAGACAGATGTTTCAGTTCTGTTTTTCCTTTATCTAAAATTTGAAAAGGCAGACAACAACAAGCACATTTTAAATATATTCTGTAAATTTATGCTTTTGACGTATTGCGGAGTAGGAAGGTTCCAAATGTGCAGCGGGGGCTCTCGTGGCCTAGAGGGTAAGGTGTTGGCCTCTCATTCAAAAAGTCCCGGGTTCGAATCCGGGTAGTGACCGAAAATGTTTCTTCTCTAAATTTGTCTCCTTTCACCTCCTTTCCGGCTCTCTAGCAATGTTCTGTCGTCTGCTTTCGTCTCCTCTTTCAGCCCCAAACTCCCTCATCTCCTTTGCCCCCCCTCCTCTGGGATCTTGATTCTTTCTACAGCCTTTCTACTGCTACTCCCTGGCTTCTTCTTACTGCTGTCTTTCAGCCACACCCCTGATCTTCTGGTAGGAATGATCTACACCTAGCCTTCTCGGACAAGGGCGAAAAATCTCGGAGGGCCCGTGTGCAAGTTGCGCACGTTAAAGATCCCTTGGTGGTCTAAAATCGATAAGAGTAGGCTTCGGCCGCCACCCGGGCAAAATTAAAAAATTTCCTACCAGCTGAAAAAAGTTTAATGTGTCCCGCGCGCTCATATGCCCTTTCGCAGTTGCGAGCGCCGTAAAACACTTACAAAAACAAAACAAAATGTGCAGCAATATTGCTTTTTGTGTGTCGCTGAAAGGACATAATAACATATGACCGCTATGGCTTAAAGAGTTAAAACAGTGTAACCAAAAAAAATATAAAAAATCAACAATAACAAAAAAGAAACAAAACAAAACTACAGCAAAAAAAATAACAACAAATAGCAACCAACGAAAAAACAAAAAACAAAACACACACACACACACACACACACACACACACACACACACACACACACACACACACACACACACACACACACACACACACACACACACACACAGAGCGAACCCAGTCTTATACAACTTGCAAATGACAATTCCCCCCCCCCCCCCCAAAAAAGGGGGGGTCCACCCCCCACGAGGGGTCCACTCAACTCCCCGGATGGTAGTTTCCATGTGTCCACTCAACTCCCCGGATGGTAGTTTCCATGTGTCCACTCAACTCCCCGGATGGGGTGGGCGTTGGGGCCGCGTATTGTGCGGGGGGGGAGGTTTCGGGGGGGCCCTGAGGGCCGCGGGTGGGGGTTTGCGGGGGGCGGAGGA
>NW_004797380.1:1416006-1420273 GCF_000002075.1 Aplysia californica | reverse complement strand
CGAAAACTGCTCTGGAAAAAACAAAAACAAAACAAACGATAACGATATCTTCGATTAAATTCTGATGAGCCAGACTGACACACTATATTCACCAAATTGATGAATCTATTTTTGGAGCGCATGTTGCTGGCATTTTTGGGTTAATGTTCTTTCTGGGCGTTTGCTGCTGTTATTTTGTTGCTGTTGGCTAAAGTTCTTTCTGTTATTGTTATTGCTGTTATTGTAATAGTTGTTGTTGTTGTTGTTGTTGTTGTAGCTGTTGTTGTTGTTGTGTTGTTGTTGATGTTGTTGCTGTTTTGTTGATATTGTTATTGTTTTTTCAGTTCATGATTGCAAACATCACGATAACTATAATGCGGTCAGTGACTTGAGGCGCAACTTATTGTCAAATATCTCCTCAACTTCATGTATAGAACATTCGTTCTCCAATTTTTGCACAATGGCTTGAATAATTAATTCGTCTGAACAGATCAATATTTTTGTAAACACCTGCTAGCTGTATTCTAGAAAATGTCTTACTAAATACTAATAAAAAATCCAACTGGGTGGTTTCTGCAGATATTTAAATAGTTACAGCTGGGGCAATATTGCTTTTAATAGCTAGTCCGGCATGTTTTTATAGTCTGGACATTATGCTTACTGAACTCATGTTTTGTGAGCCATTAGTGCAAAAATGTGTTCACTGTAAAAATAATTTCTAGTTACAAGTTTTGCCACTATTGTCATTGATGAGCTGTGACGTAGGCCATATGCGTAATCAAAATGTGTGTGAGAAGCGGGAAGTGCTGTGAACAATACATTTTACGTGTGACAGAGATTTCAAGTATTTTATATACATTTATGAATAAAGATCTTTTAACCTAGCCCCAATTGTTCTGGAAAAATATGAATTCGTTAAGACAAATTGATGCAAACTGCTGTGCAAAGTATGGATGACATTGATTCATCCGTTAAAGAGATATTTGAGGATAAGTTGTGCCACCAATTTTTGACCGCACTAAAAAACGACAGAGTAAAGAAAAAAAAATCTAGACTCATCATTCAGACTTTTTAAAATTTAATGCGAGAAACAGGGGAAAAAAAAGCTGATTTAGGAATTTAAGGCTTGTGAAAATCAAGACCTTAGTCATTATTTAGAAATGGCAATTTGGAGACCCCCTCCCTCCCCTAACATTTTGCATGTGTTTTAGTCAAGTTGGTTAGACAACTTTGCCCCTTGTCATTAAAATTTACGGTTAAATTCAAGGATACGTAATTTTTTATCCGCACAGACAACTGTTGCGAATACAACCAACCTGTGTTCCGCTCGCTCATATGACCTTATGCAGTTGCGAGCGCCGTAAAACCCCATACTAAACTAACCAAAAAATTAAAAATATGCAAACGTTGCTTTGACACCCCCCCCCCCAATGCAAACGTTGACTTGAACTCTCCGCTCCTCCCTCACAAAACAACAAAACGGGTATCGATATTTGTACTTACAAAACTGGAGATACATTTATCGCATCGCGACACCTGATGCCACCGCATCAATACCCGACATCTAGGACATCTATATTGTGATAAAAAACTCTCAGACTATCAAACATGGCCATCTCTGTGGGAGAAAACTGGACAGAGAAACAGTACCAAGCCTTGATATATATCCGGAACCCCCACTCGAGCCGTATGATAACCACCAGAAACTCCACGTTGTCAGCGATGGGGAAAATGTCCGTCATGTCTTTCGGAATTTCCTTCAAAACACAGGACTTCTTCTTTCCCAGAGAAACTTTCTCTCTCTCGATATCGAGAGTGACCCGGATGATGGGGTGCTCGCAACGGTCAGAACTGTTCAAAATATCCACGCTCCCGCCTCCTGCCTCTCTGGATATCATTCGAACGTGAATGACCTGGCCAGAGTAGTACTTCACCGGGTACACAGTGCCGTTCTGGGGACTTCGTATCACGTCTAGGCGCTTGACCCAAAAATGGCCTTCTTCTCTCAGTCTGAATTGGGCCTCGCGTGGACACACGAGACATTTCGAGGTGCTGGCGTTGTACACGAAGACGGAGGAGCTTGCTTTTACACCCGCGAGGGCGCAGATTCTCGTAGAAGGAAGTCTCAGCGCGACAGTCTGACATCTGATGGGGTAGCCGCGAAATTTCTGGAAGGAAATCTGTCCAGCCGTGTCACAGTCTAGGTCGAACAGGTTAACTTGTGATGATGACGTGGCGCCCAGAACAGCTGCGTACAGCAAGCAAACGTAAGTCCAGTGGGCGGCCATGTCTGCGCTATCGTTCCTGGGAAATCTTAATCTGATTGGGCGTTGTAGTTTTCAAAACCGTGTACGTCTTCTGAGAGATGAGACCTTCCAAATACAGTAAAACATCTAAGCGATAAGATCTTTCAAATACAGTAAAACATCTAAGCGATAAGATCTTCCAAATACAGTAAAACATCTAAGCGATAAGATCTTTCAAATACAGTAAAATAAGAGATAAGACCTTCAAAATAAAGTAAAACATCAGAGAGATTAGGCTTTCCAAATACAGTAAAACTTCGACATAACAATCTCCTTTCGGATCCTCGATTTGGAACGCGTTAGCCGAGGTACATATTGGCCAGAAAGAGTAGCAGTACATCGCTACATTAAAATTACAAAGTTCTATATGACATTTTTGGCCGTTTTGAGTTACTAAGACCATAAGTTCAGAAACCAAAATGTTCTATCTGCTCTATCAAAATCATAAGATTATCCGGAGTCGTTATCAAGACATTCACCCAATTCCATAAGAAAAAGTTCGACGTATTGTGCAAATTAAACATTTTAAAGTCAAATTTCTCAAAAGTACTTACTGGGCAGAACTCAGTCATTTTATGTGAGCGACGTAATGGGACTTGAGGCTTCAGAAATTAAACGTCAGAGTCGATATAATATGTGAGGCTGCGTGGTGGAATCAGGCTCTCGTCAAAATAATCAAAGTGAAGAAACTTGCATTGTTCCCCAAGTTTGTGAATTTTTATCAAATTTTTGTTTTTTGGCTCAACACCTTCCATGTCCATTAAAGAACTAGTTTCTGTGTGGATTTTTCTTAAAAACGTTGATCAAAGGAACAAAAAATGTAAATTTTCAGTTACCACGGTCTCTTTAAGCTAAGGAAATAACTAATCTTTGGAGGCCATTTTCTCCCTAATTTTACCTCTGAAAACAGGTGACCTCCACCTTCTTCATTCGCAAATATCTCGACTTGCATTCAAGATAAATGGATATTTTTTTCATTCAAATAAAGACGAGTGAACTAGCTTTAAGATGATACCAATAACTCTACATGCCCAAAAATTGACGAGAGCCTGATTCCACCACGCTGCCTCACATGGTGCATTCTCTGCCTTGTACACTGTTCCGAGGTCTTAGTGTACTTTCATCTGACATATAAAGGGCTGGACATTCTCAGACAGTCTCCGAACAACCAGGCAAGCGCTGTTCACAAACGTCCTGAAGAAGAGATTTGGATACAAGTCTTAGTGGGGTTTTAAAATATTTTTAAAATAAAAATTTTGTTTGTTTGCTATCAAAGGGTTTAAACCAGTCAAGTAACATCGGCCGTAAGTATTCTTTTGAAAGGTTTTCATGATCAGAGACAAAGGGTGTGTGGTTTGCAGGTGTTTTGGTGTGGTTTCTTCCTTCTTTCCCATCAAACATCTAACGTCCTTATCCCCCTTCCTCTATTTTGTGTTTGTTACTCTCTTGCAACACCTCTAATCTTCGGCACTTATATGACCTTATTGTGCTGCAAGAGCAATAAAACTCTTACTAAAACTTAAAACAAAGAGACAAAGGCTGCTGTCTTCATATGACAAGTTCGTTCAGTCCATTATCAGCCACATGGGAATGGAAGGAGACACACCCACAACGCAGAAGAAAGAAAGGGCCCAATCTACCAGCTCCCAAGAAGAGCCGACCAAGTGAGAATCTTCCCAGAACAGGACACAACAGGCTGAAGCACCACAATGTTCTCCCGATTCAAGATCGGTGATGGACCCAACTGCCCTTGTGGTGCCAGTCGCCAAGTTGCACAGCAGCATATTATTCTCCAGGACTGCCCACTACTGGATACGGTAAGACAAAACTACTGGCCTCAACCAACAACCCAGGGACATGTAGCAGAAGCTGTATGCCAGTCCTCTCCACCTGGGAATCACATCAGAGTTCATCAACACTGCATCTCTCACCATCTAATCTACCATGAAGAACGAAGAGGAAGAAGAAGAAGAAGAAGAAGA
>NW_004797380.1:1411012-1413724 GCF_000002075.1 Aplysia californica | reverse complement strand
CCCCCCCACCAACGAGCATTCAAAGAATTACAGACTTTTATTAAAGGATTATCTTTGCAACCGAAGATTTCTAAGGTCTGTTTTCGGTTGAGTGGATTTTGCCAGACTGAGCCACAAAAACAGCGACAAACACTGTCTGCGAGACTGGAAACCAAGTGTCTGGTCACTTTGACCTTACACCGAGTGCGCTTTGCAAATCGAATTCATTTGATTAAGTCTTGGCCAGCCAATTTTTTCCCCATCATCATCATCATCATCATCATCATCCAGTGCCAGATCTGCGACAGACATCGGCGATCATGATTTTTCATTCATTCCTTTGCTCAGATGCTCTCAGAAAAGCTACGTTTCCCTGATCTTTCCCGTTACCCATTTGTTTAGGTTCCCTAAGTATGTTGTTCTGGGCCTACTCCTGCCTCGCTTGCCCTCATAGAGAGGACAAAACCACCACTTTGGCAAAATTCGACATTCGAAGGCACAATTTGACTGAGACTTAATTTGACTAGATTTGACTAAAATATGGACTCATTTTATTTGTTTCATTATTTGTGAGGCAGCGAGGTGGAATCAGGCTCTCGTCAAAATAATCAAAGTGAAGAAACTTGCATTTTTCTGCAGGTTTTTGTTTTTTGGTTCAACACCTTCATGCCCATTAAAGGACTCATTTCTGTATGGATTTTTCTGAAAACGTTGATTAAAGGTACAATAAATGTAAATTTTCAGTTGCCACGGACTCTTAAGCTAGGGAAATAACTAATCTGTGGCGGCCATTTTCTCACTAATTTTACCTCTGAAAACAGGTGACCCCCACCTCCTTCATTTGCAAATATCTCGACTTGTATTCAAGATAAATGGATATTATTTTCATTCAAATAAAGACGAGTGAACTAGCTTTAAGATGATACCAATAACTCTACATGCCAAAAATTGACGAGAGCCTGATTCCTCCACGCTGCCGCACATTTTTTTAGGTCCCGAGTCAAATCTGTTGGCAAAATTGTATCTCTTACACCTCCATTGGTGAAGACATGTGTGTGTCTGTTTGTGTGTTCTCAGGGTTGGTGACCGTGTTCATGTGTGTGTCTGTTTGTGTGTTCTCAGGATTGGTGACCGTGTTCATGGCACAGTCAGAGATGGGCTTGGCCGGAAGTTACATGGTGCTGACGATGCTGATAATGGCGGTCATGTCTTCCGGTTCCGGTGAGGTCATGGCCATCTCTTCCATCATCGTCTACGACATCTACCAGACGCACATCCGGCCCTTCAAGTGAGCAGGGGTGAGGGGTTAGGGGTTATGGGTTAGGGGGCTAGGGGTTATAGGTTATGGGGTTAGTGATTAGGGATTAGGGGGTTAGGGGTTATGGGTTAGGGTTTAGGAGTTTGGGAGTTTGGGGTCTGGGTAAGATGTTCGGGATTAGGGTTTAGGGGTAAGGGGTGATGGGTTATAGGGTTAAGGGTTACGGGTTAGGGGTTATGGGTAAGGGGTTAGGGGTTAGGGTTAGGGTTTAGGGGTTAGGGGGTTAGTATTTAGGGTTTGGGGTTAGGGGTGATGGTGTTAGGGTTTATGGGGTTAAGGTTTAGGGGTTAGGGGGTTAGGGTTTAGGAGTTTGGGGTTTGGGTGAGAGGGTAGGGGTCAGGGGTTTTGGGGTTAGGGGTAAGGGGTTAGGGTTTAGGGTTTAGGGTTTAGGGTTTAGGGTTTAGGGATTAGAGAATTGGTAGGGATAGGGGTGTTTGTATGGGTAAGTGTAAGGGTAGGGGTAGGGGTGAGGGACGAAGGGGTAGTGGTAGGGGTTTTGGGTTAGGAGTTAGAGGTAAGGGGCTGGGGTAGGGTTAAGGTAGGTTATTGTCTGATATAAATAAGATCAGCATCATAAAACCGAACTTTTTTTGATAAAGATACTCCAGACAAAACAAAAAAGCACAGAACGAAAGAAAAGAAAAAATCCAAACAAAACAATGCAAATCAATCCCCCAAAACCTCTTAAGAAAAAATGCGTATTTACAGCCACCCCCCTCCCCCCGCCGTTCTTCAACACAATTTAAATTATTTAGGAGGCTTGTTCAAACGGTGCCTGTGAGGGCTAACCTGAACTGAAGAGACATCCCAGCAGAAAGATTGAGATACTCGATAAAAAGTCTCCCTTCTCGGGCATCGAACTCGAGTCTCCCGCGTGCGACAGCGAAGAGCCTACTAGTAACCCCTATACCACAGACGCCAGTGAATTTATATAGATCGGGAAGCGCATAGAGCTTGCTGCTGAGCGAGGATTTGCGCTACACAAATGCTATCTATTATCTATTATTATTATTATTGTTATTATTATTATTATTATTATTATTATTATTATTATTATTATTATTATCATTATGATGATGATGATGATTATTATTATTATTATTATGATTATGATTATTTTTTATATTATTATTATTATTATTATTATTATTGTTATTATTATTATTATTATTATTATTATTATTATTATTTTTATTATTATTAAAACCTCTCTTTCGACAATGACAATGACAGTCTATATTCATTTCGCAGCGAGAAATTTGTCTTGATCGTTAACAATGGCAGTAGACGTTACAAAGGTTAGGTACACTCACGCATACGCACAACAGGACAGGACATTAGTAAATACAAGTCTCACGTGCTGGAACAACCTGCTTCTCTACTCCGCCCCTCCTTCCCCCTCCTCCACCTCCCCC
>NW_004797380.1:1407267-1410698 GCF_000002075.1 Aplysia californica | reverse complement strand
ATAAACAACGGGTGTATTCGTAAGTACTCTCGACTCTTGCTGCAGTATTTATTTATAAGTGTTACCTTTTTGTTAATATTTTTTTAGTTTATTGAATATTTTTACATATTTACCTACATACAAGAACAAAATAAAATGTAGAACCCCCACCCCCCCATACTATGGCCACTTAAAACGACACGAGACCATTGTAAAAGAGGAACTTGGCGGAAAGATGTGGGGCAGGAGAGCCAGAGGAAGACAAGGAATAGCATGAATGGTAAGAACATGGGCTAGCCTAGCTCACGACCGTCAGGGATAGAGGGTCTTTTCATGTCAACCTCTGAGTCAGACATGACACCTCCAGGTATCCAGGTACCTATTTTTAAATACAAGATAGATGAGGTGGGGGATTTTTCTCATCAAAAGCAAGGCAAATGAACAAGCTTTAAGATCACGCCAATAACTCTGTATACCTACAAACTGGCGAGCGCTCATGTTTAATACTCAATTTATCTCTTTTGCTCTCTCCCTCTCTCTATCTCAATCCTCTTCTCTCTCTCTTTCTATCTCTCTCTTTCTCACTCTCTCTCTAACCCTCTCTCTTTCTCCCTTTTTCTCATTCACTCTCTCTCACTTTTCTCTCTCTCTTTCTCACTCTCTCTGACTCTGTCTCTCTCTCTCTCCCCCCTCTCTCTCTCTTTTTCATTCACTCTCTCTAACTCTTTCTCTCTCTCTCTTTCTCTCTCTCACTCTCTCTCACACTCTCTCTCTCTCACTCACTCACTCACCCAATCTCTCTGTCTCTCTCTCTGTCTCTCTCTCTCTCTCTCTCTCTCTCTCTCTCTCTCCCTCTCTCTGTCTCTTTCTCTCTGTCTCTCTCTCTCTCTAACACACTCGCACTTTCTCTCCCAGATGCTCCTACCACGGTGACTATCGGTCCTACCTTGACCAACTGGTCACTTTCAAGTCCTGGTGCATCCTGTGGGTGACCATAGCCCTGGTTCCTGTTGGACTGGTCATTGACGTGTCTGGAGTTGACCTCAACTACGTCATGGTCTGTGGATTTATACTGACCACTCCCAGCTTCCCGCCGGCTCTCATGGCCATCATCTGGACCAAGACCTCAGGTTTAGGCGTCATTGTAGGTCAGTGGAAGATTTGGTTGATTTTATTTGTTTGTTTGTTTAAAAATTTGTTTGAGCAAAGAGAAGCACATCGACGCAAAAATGATCATTTATGGTAAAAAAAAAAGTAAGACAGACAGACAGACAGACAGACAGACAGACAGACAGACAGACAGACAGACAGAAGAAACGGAGGGAAAGTAAAGAAGTAGGACCTACATGTGTCGTCCTCCAACCACCGGCGAAAAAGTTGAGAATACTTCGTTTCTCGTGATACATTCATAATATATCCAGTAAGTGTGCTACATAAAAGGACTGCCTCTCTGTCAGTGCGTATACTTGCGTCCTGTTCCTGTCTTTTAACATGAATGTTATTGTAGCTGGTTTTTTCGTCCCCGTAGAAAACTATTGTATTTGTTTTAGTTGTTTTAGTTGTAAGTGTTTTACGGCACTTGCAACACAATAAGGTCATATAAGTGCCGAAGATTAGAGGTGTTACGAGAGAGCAACAAACACAAAAAAGAAGGAGGGGAGATAATGGCGATAGATGTTTGAAAGAAAGAAGAAGCATACCACACCAGAGCACCCGCCAACCACCCACAACTATTGAATTAAATCCAAACACTTAACCAATTTATAAAAGAAAACCCCAAGACCAACACTGCCTTTATCGATTTTGATCTTGTTTCAAATCAATTCGGACCCCCCCCCCGCCCCTCTTCCTACGGCGCAAGACATGATATTGAAACAAACGTGGCCCCACAGAAAGTGAAGACCCTGCAATTGCCGACAAGATCAAAGAAGTTCCAATTAAAGACACAAACATATTCTGTCAGATAGACACACAAATGAGCAGACAATATACAGAAAAGCAATTAAAGGACTGGAAAGCCTAAAGCTGAAAACAAACACGTTTGTTTTTATGGTGACCGAGTCAGGCGATTGGTCGGGCCGATCAATCCGTAGTGAGCACCCCCGTATAAGTTTACATTTGTGAGGCAGCGTCGTGTAATCAGCAGCTCGTCAAAATAATGAACTCGAAGAAACTGGCACTTTCCGCCGATTTGGCAATTTTGATCGAATTGTTTTTTGGCCCAGCACCTTTTATGTCCATTTAAAAACACATTTCTGCGTGGGATTTACTGAAAAAAACAACAACCGTTGATTAAAGGTACAAACATAATATACATTTTCAGTTTTCAAGGACTCTTAAGGTACGGAAATCATTAACCTGACGGCCATTTTCTCTCTAACTTTACCTCTGAAACCAGGCGACCCCCCCCCCCCCCCCTTTATCTCAAGTATTTTGACTTCTATTAGAGATGGATGTGTATATTTTCACTGAAAGCAAGACAAATGACCAAGCTTTAAATCTTTGAGCCTGGATTTTTTTTTGGCTGACGCCGGAATTAATTATCTCAGGAGTGTCTATTACAACAAGGTACCTTGTTCAAATTGATTCTGTTGCCATATTTTTTCTATGAAAGTATAATGTATTTGATATTACTGGAAAGGCAATTGAATAAGCTATCAGATTAAAATGGGTTATCTGGTTCTTTGTATCATTATGTAAGTACGATCACGCAATAGGGGGGCTCTCATGGCCTAGAGGTTAAGTTGTTGGCCTCACATTCAAAAGTCCCGGGTTCGAATCCGGGTAGTGGCCGAAAAAAGTTCTTCTCTAAATTTGTCTCCTTTCACCTCCTTTCCTGCTCTCTAGCAATGTTCTGTCGTCTGCTTTCGTCTCCTCTTTCTCCCTGATCTCCTTTGCCCCCCTCCTCTGGGCTCCTGAATCTTTCTACAGCGTTTCTACTGCTACTCCTTTGCTTCTTCTTACTGCTGTCTTTCAGCCACACCCCTGATCTTCTGGTAGGAAAGATATGCACCTAGCCTTCCCAGACAAGGGCGAAAGATCTCGGAGGGCCCGTGTGCAAGTTGCGCACGTTAAAAATCCCTTGGTGGTCTAAAATCGATAAGAGTAGGCTTCGGCCGCCACCCGGGCAAAATTCAAAATTTCCTACAAACTGAAAAAGTTTAATGTGTCCCGCGCGCTCATACGACCTTATGCATTTGTGAGCGCCGTAAAACACAAAAACAAACAAATTATTACGCAATAAAGAGGGATAATAAGTGATAAATAATGAAATTGGCAAGATTGATGAATTTTATCTAGCTTGCTGTCACCATAATATATGACCAGAAATTGACGAGTTCCTGATTCCACTTCGACGTAACACATAACGATGATTTGTTCCTGTTTTCCTCGTCCTGGCAGGCAGCATTGTCGGTCTTGTAGGAGGCATCACCGCTAACTTCATCGCCGCC
>NW_004797380.1:1403614-1404407 GCF_000002075.1 Aplysia californica | reverse complement strand
CTCTCTCTCCCCCTCTCTCTCTCCCTCTATCCATCTTTTCTTTGGCTTGCTTCTTCCTTTGTATCCATCTGATCTCTGGTTGTTTGTATACCCTCGATTTTTTAAATCAAAGATTGAAACAATCCCCAGGTCTTCCGAATGGCCAAGAGAGTGGCCTACATAGGTGGCGCTATAAGTCTTCTGCTGTTTATCGTGGTCATCCCAGGTACAATGGCCAGTCTACACGTCTTGTCCGAGAGCGAGTTTCGGACCTGGGTCGTCATTTTGCAGGTAGGTCCGGCCTTTAAAAAAAATATAGTAGAGGTTTTACTTCGCTTGCAACTGTATAAGGTCATATGAGTGCCAAGGGATGGATGTCAACAGAGAAATCTTTACAGGGAATCAGACTTACTCTGCTCACCTCTCTAGCTTCAACAGCACAAAGTCTGCTTCAACTATCAAGGCACCCAGGAAATAGCAGGTCACGAGAGTGTGACAAACATGCAAAAGAAGTAGAGGAAAATGACGATAGTAAGGAAGAGGAAAAAAAAAGCAGCTGTTCCCTGTTGTAGATCAGGAACAGTTATGAGCGTGACATTGTTGAATCAGCCCGTTTACAATTACAATTCTACTGTGCATGAACGAGAAATGTCTGCAGGTTCCTGACACGACCCTTGACACTGGCACTTCAATTACATGTCGTGTACTCTTTTTTTCTGTGTTTTTCGCGTTACTCACTTTCTGTCTCTCTCTTTCATTTTTGTCGTATGTCTCTCCGCCCCCAACCACTTCATCTTTCCGTCTCTCTCTCTCT
>NW_004797380.1:1400993-1402078 GCF_000002075.1 Aplysia californica | reverse complement strand
ATCGTGGTCGCCCCCATCGAAGAAATCCTCGTCATTTTCCGGCAGCTCCGCACCAACATGAAGACAGGAGTCCGCTCCAAACAGGGCAACAGTCACTCCAGTGACGTCAAGAGAGGAAGTGACGTTATCGCAGATGACGGAGCAGGCGTGAATCTCGTCTCCATCAACTCAGAGCCCGTGGGATAGATCTAGATAGAGCGTGTGTGCGTGTGTGTCGTCTTCATATCAGCTGAGAGGGTTTTGTTTTTTTAGGGTGTCTCACACACAGTCCATAAGACTTGTTGCGTGATTTGTTATGATCATGATTAATTATTATTGTTGTTGTTGTTGATATCTTTGAAGCATTTTTGGTTTGGAGTCTGTGGTTATTATAATTTTTTTTTCGTGTAATAGTATGTGCTAGCTTGATGTTATGCTGGGAAAGGCTGGGGATGCGTTGTTGTCGTTGATCAATTGTGTTAGTTTTTTTTGTTTGGTTTTTAAAACGGGTGGAAAAGGGGGAAAGGGAGGGGGGGAGGGAGTGGGGGTAGGACTGGAACAGGATGGCTCTGCGGTATCCTGCAGTTGTGTATACTCGGTACAAGTTCTTGACTTTTAGTCTCGCGTTTTTTGTTGTTTTTGTTTTAGTGTTTCATAAAGACAGAATAACTAATAAATGTAATAATCGTTTATTAAACATAGATTCCGTAATATAATAATATAATTTTAAAAAGATTTTAAATAGTTTGTTAAACAAGGGAAACAACTAGGCTGAGATAGTCAGTGAGACTGAAATACAGTTCTTTCCCTTGCTTTTTTTAATCTTCTCTTAAACGTTGACTCGATTTTCTATCGCGTTCTTTTGCTATAATTTTTATAACAATCCAAGTGGGGTTTTTCTCAAGCATTATATTTTTGGCTTGTACCTTTTCAGCTATTGTGTTTCGACTGCATTTCTTTTCTTTTCTTTTAAAACGCATTTCAGTATATTAATATGATTAATATCATTAAAATTAAACGTGCGTGTAATTATACTTTTCAATTATATCATTCTTCTACATGCATATTATACTGGAAAAGAGATTCGAAAAAGGGGAGTGGGTATA
>NW_004797380.1:1381223-1387774 GCF_000002075.1 Aplysia californica | reverse complement strand
TTCTACAGGTGTTCTTCATCTTCTGCTATTAGGACTGTGTCATCTGCACATCTTAGATTGTTTATATTATGTCCCCCTACCGAGATACCAGGCAATTCTCCTATGTGTCTCATGATATTTTCACTATACAGGGAGAACAAGTCTGGAGAAAGCACACATCCTTGTCTGACTCCTCTTTTAAACTGCGTGTATTCGCGTGTTTTCTATTCTCATTGCAGCAGTTTGATCCCAGTACATGTTTTTGATAATCCTTAAGTCCTTCCCGTCGATATTAAGAACTTCCAGCATGTCGATGATCCTGTCGTGCCTGACTTTGTCGAATGCCTTGGTGTAGTCTATAAAACATAAATGAAGATCTTTCTGAACTTCTAGGGCACGTTCTATTGTTGTTCTGATGACATATATGACAATAACAGTGCCTTTGCCTTCAATAAATCCACACTGTTCTTGGGCTATTTCTGGGAAATTTCTCTAGTGCAAATATCTTAATCAGTCTTCAGCACTTATACGACCTAATCGTGTAGCTATTATAAATGCCGTAAAACTTCAAACAAAACTATAACCAAACCTCGTTCAGAACTCACGTTGTCTGTGTAGCTGTGACACTGAGCTCTACAAGGAGAGAAGTACGTCTTGCCGTCCGAACCACAGATGGGGAGGAAGTCATGCTCAGCGCACGAGCAGTCGTAGTCCGCACAGAACTCACCCTCACTCCTGTTGTAGGAATATAGGATGAACGACAAAGACAGCGATCAGAGTTTATAGTACGGCTTGGTATGGATTTAAAGCCCTTTTCATAATTATCAGTATCGTTAGGTTGTTTAAGAGGCAAGGTCTACGTCTACCTCCGAAAACGTTGCATCAAGTAGACAGAGAGCCTTGGAATCCCCCCCCCTCCCCCCCAAAATAAAAATAAATAAAGCAAGCAAACTAATAAACAAACAAACAAACGAAAACACAACAATAGCAAAAGCAAAACAAATAACAAATTGGTTTAAAAACAAACAAACAAAAACAACATACCCTTATTTAAAAAAGAACAACTACACCAAAAACAAAACAAAAACCCCAACCAATTTCCAGAGCGCATTTCCGGGATTCAAACTAAGATCATAATGTGCCATTCCTCAACATGGTACTGATTGATAAATCTTGCCTCTACATTATCATACTTGCGTGCATAATAACTATTGTTCAAGTCATAGTATATCCCATACCCCCACCCCGTAGATCAATGACAATTTTCCCTTTTGTTTTTTCCTATTTTCCTTTTTCTGTTGTCAAAGTTACAACAAACACATTAATTTTTCTTACCCAGGTGCTCTGTGCACTGTCGGCTGATCACAGTAGAACAAAAGTCCCGCCAAATTAGCCAGCAGAGTCAGTAAAAAACCCGCCATAGTTGTCTTGATAGCGCCATACGCGGACAACTTGAGGCGCTTGCTGAAGTAGCCTCCGAGGAATGTGCCCAGACATTTAGAGACCAGGAAAATGGCACCTGGGGATGAAAGTTTGGTATATTGTGAAGGACGAAAGTTTTAACAGTTTTAAAGTTTGTCGATTGGCGGCTTGTATCATCATCATCATCATCATCATCATCATCATCATCATCATCATCATCATCATCATCATCATCATCATCATCATCATCATCATCATCAGGACCATCAACTGCAGCACAATCATCATCACCACCACCACCACCACCATCAACAACAACAACAAACAACCGACCATACAGACTTTCCTAATCCTAACTATCTTCATGTTTCCTCTACTTCTTTTGTATGTTTGTCACCCTCTTGAGACCCGCTATTTCTGGGGTGCCTTGATAGTCGAAGCAGACTTTGTGCTGCTGATGCTAGAGAGGTGAGCAGAGTAAGTCTGATTCCCTGTAAGGACTTCTCTGTTGACATACACCCCTTGGCGCTCATACGACTTTATTAATATGCAGTTGTGGGCGCCGTAAAACCTCTACTAAACAAAACAAAACATACTCAACTTTATGAAGTTGCGAGCGCCGTAAAACCCCCACTAAATTATACAAAACAAAGACAACTTTATGAAGTTGCGAACGCCGTAAAACCTCTACTAAAACAAACAAACAAACGCAATTTTATTAAGTTGCGAGCGTCGTAAAACCCCCACTAAATTATACAAAACAAACACAACTCAACCCAAAGAGACCCTCACTCAGGGTATAGTTGGCCTTGTAAGCCGGCATATCAAAGACTCTCTCCAAGTACTTGGCGCTGTAGGCAGTCCCGCTGACTGCGAAGATGATGAACACCCCCCCGGCGTTCATCAACATGTACACCGGGTTACCCAGCAGGCGAAGGCAGGGCAGGAAAAACACGTCTGGGGAACCAGGGCAAGTTCTTTATTTCTTTTTTTCCCGGATTATAATTATATTAATATAATAATATATATTATATAATGTATAAATGAAAATAAATAATTTATAATAATAGTATTCTTTGTATCTGTCAGATAAACTGTTCTGTATTTGTGTATATCATGTACTTATGTATGTATTTATGCGTGTATTTATGTAGGTACGTATTTTTGATGATGTATAATTTATGTATGTAAATTTATTTTTGCCTTTGTAAACCAAAGTGCCCTTCGGGGATTTATTTTATATTATTTTTTTTATAAAGATCGTTAAAGCTTGTCATTTTGTTAAACTCGTTGATTGTTTTATTAAGCAAATATAAGGTTGGGTACAACCATTTAAAAGACCCAAAGAAAACAAACGTAGTTAATATAAAATTGTCTTATTATACATACAGTAACTAACAGATACACATAGCAATTAAAAACAGCACAGACAGACACACACACGCACACACAAACACACACACACACACATACACACACATACACACACACACACACACACACACATACATACACACACACACACACATATACATACACACATGAACTAACAAATACACACATTCACATACACACACACACATGTACACACGTGCGCACTTATACATACATTCATCCTGATGTACACAGTCGAACTTATGCATCTGTATTCATACCATAATATAATGAAATGTTTTTAGAGTCGTATTTACTGTATCAAAAATGAATAATATTTAATTAAGTGGACGTTTGTGTATATATCCACCACATATGAGAGAGTTAGAGAGAGAGAGAGAGAGAGAGAGAGAGAGAGAGAGAGAGAGAGAGAGAGAGAGAAAGAGAGAAAGAGGGAAAGAGAGAAAGAGAAAGATAGATTGACCTACTATAGAGACAGAGCAATCGTCTGATGCAGATAGAAAGCACGTATGCATGTCGTAGACAAAGATGAAGACCCGATGACAAACAGAGACACATTCACAATACATGACCAAATTAGGTTGCAAGTGCCGTAAATCGTTTGCTACTAGATCTACTCAACAACACTAAGACACAACGAGACATTCCCGGAGCCCCTCCAACAAACGCCCCCCCCCCGGCCCATCATACCCCGAGCTGTCCTCCAGACTGTGATGATCCAGCACGGTTGTAGAGACATGTACACACGTGCGCACTTATACATACATTCATCCTGATGTACACAGACGAACATATGCATATTATTTGTATTCATACCATCATATAATGATATGTTTTTAGAGTCGCATTTAATGTATCATAAATGAATAATATTTAATTAAGTGGACGTTTGTGTATATATATCCACATATGGGAGAGTGAGTGTGTGAGAGAGAGAGAGAGAGAGAGAGAGAGAGAGAGAGAGAGAAAGAGGGAAAGAGGGAAAGAGAGAAAGAGAAAGATAGACTGACATACTATAGAGACAGAGCAATAGTCTGATGCAGAGAGAAAGCACGTATGTATGTCGTAGACAAAGATGAAGACCCGATGACAAACAGACACATTCACAATACATGACCAAATTAGGTTGCAAGTGCCGTAAATCGTTTGCTACTAGATCTACTCAACAACACTAAGACACAACGAGACATCCCCGGAGCCCCTCCTACAAACACCACCCTCCCTCCCCCGGCCCATCATACTCCGAGCTGTCCTCCAGACTGCGATGATCCAGCACCACCGTTGTAGTCCTGTACTCTCTACCTCTCTCTCCCGACTCTGTTGGTCAAGGACGTAAACCTCTGGCACGCTGACGTCGTCGTCGTTGTTGTTGATGGCAGGGGAACCATTCGATGGCGAATTGTGTTGTATGCTGCTGTCTCTGTACATTGTTTAGAAGCAACAATTTAGGGTTTTTTTAAAATGTGAATAAAACTCAGTGCTCATTGCGAATAATTTGGTCAAATATCCAATTGATACATTCAATTGATAAAAATGCATTACTTAAAAAAAAAAAAAAAACAAAAAAACTGGTGATGCCCCATTTTCTTATTAGCTGATAATTTAGATTGAGACATTTTCTTTTTTTTCATGTGTAGAATTCTAGAACGTTTTGTGCGCTACTGTTGAAATATTATAATTACTAGTTACTTTTGTCACATTTCATCTTATTTTATGTCATCATTGTGTCGCATAGTAAGGTTTTTGAAGAAAAGTATATGGTTTGTATTTTGTTTTTGTAAAGTGTTTTACGGCACTCGCAACTGCATAGGTCATATGAGCGCGCGGGACACTCCTAATATTTTCAGTTGTTTGGAAATTTTGAATTTTGCCCGGGTGGCGGCCGAAGCCTACTCTTATCGATTTTAGACCACCAAGGGATCTTTAACGTGCGCAACTTGAACACGGGCCCTCCGAGATTTTTCGCCCTTGACCGAGAAGGCTAGGTGTAGATCTTTCCTACCAGAAGATCAGGGGTGCGGCAGAAAGACATCAGTAAGGAGGAGCCAAGGAGTAGCAGTAGAAAGGCTGCAGAAAGAGTCAGGAGCCCAGAGGAGGGGGCAAAGGAGGTGAGGGGGCGGGGGCAGAAAGTGGAAATGAAAGCAGACAACAGAACATTGTTAGAGGTCAGGAAAGGATGTGAAAGGAGACAATTTTAGAGAAGAAAATGTTTTGGTCGCTACCCGGAATCGAACCCGGGACCTTTGAATGAGAGGCCAACACCTTAACCTCTAGGCCACGAGAGCCCCCCTATATGGTTTGGACATCACTGGGTTTTTTCCTTGTAGTCTTCTTATGCTGCAGCTGAGATCTGCCAGAATTTTACTTCAAGGAGTGTTAGATGCAGCTACTTTTGTTAGAAGATTTGACCCAGTCCCTCTCAGACGTCAAACATTCTTTTGTTTTTCTTGGTCACATCTCATTCGTTTAATATGTTTGAAAAAAAAGAGCTACAAATCAGAAATTTGTCAAGAACTGCAAGGTCAGATCTATTGTTTGTGCGTGGAATGCAACAGTTAAATTTGCTGAAGCAAAGCATAGTAGGAAAGTTTTGATATATTGACAACTCGACCCCCCATTTATAGTATAGACCAAGCCCTATCCCATCTGATCTTACAGATCGGTTCCAGTTGATCAATGGGCGTTTACTATAAATAAATAAACCAATTATATCATAGCATAATAATGTTGTGTATTGATGAGATCAGCCCCAAATCAAAATAATGGAATCAAAGAAACCAACACTTTACTGTCCCTTGGCCAATTTTTGTTGAAGTAATTGGTTCTGGTTTTTTTTTTGTCGCAACACCTTTTACGTCAATTCAAAAACACATTTTTGTTTGGATTTTACAGGAATTGAACTCAGATCTCCTGTGTGAGACAGCGAAAAGCCTAACCACTACACCACGAACGCCAGTTCTGTCCACAAAACCCCGCAAAGGCGGAAGAAACATGACGTCACATCTTACTGAGCTCCTTGGTTCATGGGCTGTTGCTCCTCCGTCTTCTGTCCAGGTTCCGGTTTGGGAAGGCGTCTGGGAAAGCAGAACAAGGGAAGGGAGGCAAGCATGCTGACAATGCCCAGGAGCACGAAGCCTAGCCACCAGGCGCCCACCCAGTCCGAGTCTTTGGGGTTGAGGTGAGTGTCTGAGATGAGATAAGATAAGATAAGATAAGATAAAATGAGATAAAATGTTATGGAATTAGATAAGGTAAGATAAGAAAAGATAAGATTTGATTTGAAAAGGTAATATAATATAAGATAAAATGAGATAAAATGTTATGAAATAAGATAAGACAGGTAATATAAGATAAGAATAAAATAAGAATAAAATAAGAATAAAATAAGAAAGTGATAGATACATTAAGATAAATAAATAATAGATAAGAATAGATAAGAATAGATTAGAATACATAGAGAAGATAAGATATTATTTATATTGGTCTCCCAAACGAATTATCTGGTGCAACAGTATGTTAATGCATTCTGTTTGTCAACTTGACATTTATCAATTTTGTTATTACATTATATAGGTTGTGCTTTTTTAAACAATACCTTTTCATTCCGTTTGAGTTGGACTTCAAGAGACAGAGGAGGAAAGCATGTGGGATAGAGAGTGATAGAGGAATGAGTGCGCGCGCGTGGGTGTGTGTATGTGTGTTTGTGCGTATGTATTTGTATATGTTTACGTGTGTGTATGTGTGCGAGTGTGTGT
>NW_004797380.1:1379047-1379996 GCF_000002075.1 Aplysia californica | reverse complement strand
AGAGAGAGAGAGAGAGAGAGACAGAGACAGCTGTGACGACTGGGGCCTTAGGAGTGCCATATAAAAAAAACACCTGTCATTGAATACACCAATGAAGTTTGTATGGAAACATTCACAGTTTATTCAAAGTCACTTTTTTCCGTATAGGCCTAGTTCACAATGTGACAGAAAAGCTTTATGGCCTGTCTTTGTGATTCAGATGTTCCCGCTTCAAACAAGACAAAAAAATTAGGTGATGTCTTCTCCATTGTACTTTATAATAGGACTAACCGGGCCCCTTTTTCGATGAAAGGAATGATCGGTGCTTTAATATCAACTAAAAGTCATTGGTCTACTATATTTACACTCTACTGGAATGGGGAAATAAATCTTAGAGATGCAAAAAATTAGAAGGTCTAGATCTATACTCTCAACTCTCAAAACAAAATGCGCATCGCGAAATATCACTTTCGGATTTTCTAAAATTTTCTAAAATCACAGAGACAGAAGCTTCGGCCTACAAAAGCGATCGACGAAATAAAGAAATTTAGCTTTTTTCAGCAAAACTGTCTCAAAACTGAAAAAAAAACCAAGGGCGTCATGTTCTGGAGGATATTAAAATTTTTTTGTGTGGCGAAAACCACATGTCGATCGCTGCAGCCATTAAAAAGCATTTTGAATAGCAAAATTCGGCCACCACAAATAGATAATAGATAATTTATGGCCTGTCTTTGTGATGTTTTCCGGTTCAAACAGGACAGAATAATTAGGTGTTGTCTCCCCATTGTACTTAACAATAGGATAAATTAAATGGGTCGTTATAGATCATGAACCTTGTGCAACCTTTGTGCCCTTTGAAAGACAATAAGAGTAATTAAAACATGTGTGTCAGAGAGAGAAAGAGAAAGAGAGTCTTTGATGTGTGTGTGTGTGTGTGTGTGTGTGTGTGTGTGTGTGTGTGTGTGTGTGT
>NW_004797380.1:1365075-1377975 GCF_000002075.1 Aplysia californica | reverse complement strand
GCTTCTGCTGCTGATGATGATTATGAACAATAATGATTGTAATCATAACAATATTTCGCCACCCCCCAAAAAAACAAACAAACCCCAAACAAACTGACCCACATTGAATCCAGTGCTGGTCCTAGCAGTGTTGTCGTCAGTGTAGGTAACGGCGTAGGAGAAGCGCGGCGAGCGACCCAGTCCGTGTAGCATCATGCCCGATACGATGATGACCATGGAGGTGTGGGCCAGGCGTTGGCGGGCTTCGCTCAGCTCTCTCCCGGAACCTTGGGTTGGCGGGAATAGCACAGGTGTCAGTGGTTTGTTTTGGTCAGTGTCTTACGGCTCTCGCAACGCGCGACCTCAGTGCTTGCTTGACGCATCTTCATTTCTTAAAAATAGTGAAAACTGTTAATAACAGAGAGTGAGCTTAAAAAGAAGTCACATTGTTTATTGGAAAAAAAGGAGATACGAAAAGAAAACACTGAGGTCGCGAACTGCATAAGGTCGTATGAGCGTGCAGGACACATTCAATATTAATAGTAAGACTTAATTTTGAATTGTGCCCCCGTAGTCTACTCTTATCGATTTTGGATCACCAAGGGAACTTTAACGTGCGCAATTTGCACGCGGAATCTCCGAGATTTTTCACCCTTTTCCAAGAACGCTAGGTGTTGGATCTTACCTACCCTAAGACAGGAAGTGTTTCTAAAACACAGTAATAAAACGTAGCAGTTGAAAGACTGCAGAACAAGGCAAGAGCCCAGAAATTCTGGTGAAGGGGGTGAGAGAAGAAAGTGAGACGAAAGCTAGAACACGGTTGGAGAGCAGTAGAGTTTTCAAACCAGGGACCTATTGAATGAGAGACGAACACCGTAACCTCTTGACCACGAGAGCCCCAGGTGCCAGTGGGGAATAGAACATACTAGCTGGGTCCCCTTTCGATGAAAGGAATGATCGGTGCTTTAATATCAACTAAAAGTCATTGGCCTACTATATTTACACTCTACTGGAATGGGGCAATAAATCTTGAGAGATGAAATAAATTACAAGGTCTAGATCTATACTCTCAAAACAAAACGCGCCTCGCGAAATATCACTTCCGGATTTTCGAAAAATTACAGAGACAGAAGCGTCGGCCTACAAAAGCGATCGGCGAAATAAAGAAATTTAGCTTTTTGCAGCAAAACTGTCTCAAAACTGAAAAAACCAAGGGCGCTGGGCTCTGGAGAATATTTTAAAGAATCTTTTGGCGAAAACCGCATGTCGATGGATGCAGCCATTAAAAGCCTTTTGAATAGCAAAATTCGACCACCACAAATAGATAATAGAAGATGATGGTTTACGTAACAACAAAGTGAAGCCGTAGACTTGAATTAAGATAATATTGACTTCATCAATGACAAATTTGATGAGGCATGGTAAATACATACCTGTTAACACGCTAACGCAAACGCTCACAAACACGCACGCACACACACACACACACACACACACACACACACACACACACACACTCACACACTCATCTACAAACACACACGCAGATATGCACACACTCAAACACACACATATACACATATAGAAATGCTCTCACACACACGTTTACACACACACACATACACACACACACACACACACAGTAACTAACCTACAGCAACAAACAACCACACACACACACACACAACCACACACACACACAAACACAGACACACACACACACACACACACACAACACACACACACACACACACCCACAGCAACAAACAACCACACACACACACACACACACACACACACACACACACACACACACACACACAATATATATATACCTGAGTCAGTAGAACACCCATCATCACTTATATTGTACTGAGCACACAACTGCCGGGAATATTTCCCCACGGGTACCGTCATCTGTGACGTCACATTGGTCATCGTCAGTTGACCTCCAACGACGCCTCCGCCCAAACCCCCGGTCTGCTCCAGGTCTGCTCCGAAGATGAAATGTGGCAAGGAGCAGATAATCCCTGACAGACCTGTGATCATCACCCCGAGACCTGTGGGGTAGAGATATATGTATAATATAGTGTAAAAGGGCATAGAGCCTGCTGTTGAGCAGGGATATGCGCTATACAAATGCTATCTATTATTATTATTATTATTATTATTATTATTATTAGAGGATTATGGGAAGACGTAAATGTCGACCAACCGTTAACTGGTCACTTTTAAGCACTAGTAAGAGGGTTATCCCGAAAAATGCTGTTTTGAGAAAATCGAAGGTAAAGTTTTTGCCCCCTGTTCAGTTTCTTTAAAAGGCAAGGGAGAGTTTTCGCTTTAACCAAACAAATAATATATATACACACCGATGAAACCAAACGTCTCCTATAGCTAGAGCAATGCCCACATTTGGTGTAGGTCAAGATTTCTGGATACCCCGAAATCTAGTTTAGCCTGATTGTCCTTTAAAATGACCAACTGCGAAAGACAATTCGCTCCTTTAGAATTACAAATGATGTCTGCTCATTACCTAGTTTTGAGAAATTTGAGTTAAAAAAATTCTGAGTTTTACATGTCAAGCTTTTTTTAATGCAATAGTTTTAACATCTTGATAACGACTCTGAATAATCTCTCGATTTTTCATGTAATAGAGCACATTGAACCTTTAGTTTCTGACCTCATGGTTTTAGTAACTCATAACGGCCAAACATGTCAGATAAAACTTTAGAATTCCAAGGTAGCAAATTCTGGGCAGAATTTAATTTACTCCAACCATTCTTAGAACAAGTTACAAATATATCGTTTTGCGCATGGCGTCCCAGCAACCCAGATGCAATCCTATTGCGAGCGCAAACCCCAGATGTTGGAGCAGGTAAAGTAGGTGAGTTCAGAAAGGTGAAGTGGGAGTGACGCTTACATCGATTTTCAGCGGATTACTGGGGTTTTATTTTTTAAGCTCCTCTGAAAACGTTTAAGTTGTTTGGAGGCGGGGTCTTAGAATTGAACACCCATTTCTGATAGGACAGAGCATGAAAAAGTCTCCAGAAGATTAAAGTTTAACAACAGCGCTTTTGTGATTCGAAGAAAACACATCCACACAATAGCTAAGCTTTCTTCCAACAGTATAATGACGATGCAACGATGGAAATGAAACGATAATGGCGAGATGAGAGATGAAGAAGGATTAAATCCGATCTCAAAATTTTACACCACGAAGATGGTAACTAATTTTTCCATTCTCTGTACATCCCCCCCCCCCCTTCCCCCATATATAAAATCTTCGATATCTGAATATTCTGCACACCTTCACACACACACACACACACACACACACACACACACACACACACACACACACACACACACACACACACACACACACACACGCAAACACACACACACTATATGTCTATATCGTGTAGATGCAGGAGTAAAATAACACTTACATTTAAATTTAAAAAAACCCCACACACACTCACAATTATTTTCAAATAGTCATTAACCCCCCCCCCCCCGCTTATTTTAAGACCTCCACCAGGATTCAAACCCTGACCTAAGACACGCGGGATGTGCACTCGTGAGCCGACGTAGCTGGCCAGCAGGACACAGCAGATATAGATGACCTTGTTGGAGGTCAGGATCAAGGCCGTCTGCTTGGAGTTCAGGTCAAACTGTCGCTCCAGAGTAGTCACCTGGTTTTGGTGGGAGAACAATAATTTACTATGAGTTGTACGTGTTCTGTAGTGTGTAGTGTTTTAACTCCTTATCTCCGGCAATCTATACATATTCTATTTACATATTCTATTTGTGAAAGTTCATCACTTTGGCCGCCTAAAACTTCCGAACCACTTAACTTTCGAATTTGACAAAATCAACCGTGGTTCAGAATCATTTAAAGGGTGCACAGTTCTATTCAGAAGCCTGGAGTCACTGTAGTTTAATTTTCAGTTTTTCATTAGTTTCGTTTAGATCTAATGTAGGGAAAGTTATTTAATAAAGAGAGGGACACCTATTCGGTATGAATTTACTGCATAATAATGTTTGGATTTTAAGATAGAGAGGGATTATGTCTACTCGGAATGAATGAACTGTGTATTGTTTTGAGTTTTAAGAAAGAGAGGGATACCAATTCGGTATAAATTTACTGCACACTGTTTTGAATTTAAAGAAGAAAGAAGGGGTTATCGGTTGAGAGTGGCGGTTGAGAGTGGGTTTATCGCACTCTGTTTTGAGATTTTAGAAAGAGCTTTGAGAAGCTCATCGGCAAGATAACATCTATTCAGTTCTTGGAAAAATCGAGATAGACAAAAGTATGTCAATGTACAACTAAGGCCAGTCCCAGAGTGGCTCTGTAGGTATGACCTGTAGTTCACCAAGGGTACGCCGTCTGCGTGTCAGCACAGCCGCACTAGGCTGGAAGCAGACAGGCCTACGAATGTAAAAAAACCCAGTGGAAACTAGGTCAACCTCTTGATTGAAATTTAAATGTATGATAAAGTGCATTTCTTGAGATTTTGTGTTCAAGTGTTGATGCTAGCATCAATATCTAATTGTGAAGCACCTAATAATACCTACGTCTTGCTGATTTTGAAGATCTGTGAAGAGTTTCAGCCGAAAATAAACACGAAACGAGGCTGCGTGCGACACACATCCGCCATGTTTTACAAGTGTTGAATAGCACGTCTGACGCGTTGCGCAGCTGAGCTCACAACAGACCACACAGCGACGCTGCTCAGGCACACGAAAATGTATACGTTCATTTGCACGGTGCGAGCTAGGTGAGCTACAGGTCAGACCTACCGAGCCACTCTGGGACTGGCCTAAGGGAATGTATTGAATTTGGAACCAACTGCGACTTCTAGCTCGGTAAGCGCACTAATAAAACCCTGACTAAAAGTAAAACTAAAGCGACCTACCTGAGAGCCAACATAAGCTCCGAGAGTCGACATCATCATGTAGCCAAAACTGTTGAATGTCGTGAAGCTGTGGATATTGGCACACCACTGCAGATAGCCGGGAGTGATGCAGCCAAAACCGCACTCTGTGTCCGCCTCCATGTCCTCTCTGCCCCCCTCACCACGTCTATGTTTATCACTCTGTGTGTCTGCCTCTTTGTCCTTTATGTCCACTTCACCACGTCTGTGTTGATCTCTCTGTGTATCTGCAGCGTCCCATCTGTCCCCTTCACCACGTCTGTGTTTACCTCTCTGTGTTTCAGGAGAACCCTTGCCGTTCGCCAGTGTGTGTCCTTTAGACAGCTCACCGTTCCCAGAAGCCTTGCTTGACATGTCGCTGCACAGATAATGAAGGCGATACAGTTAACCACATTGATATCTTCTTTGAAGAAACTAATTGATAATGATATTAGCACAAAGGGACCAAAAACATGAATAATAAAGAACAGCACCCCCTCCCAACCCAAGAACCCCCCCCCCCTAAAAGAATACGCCGACAAAACAACAACAAAAACAACACATTACAAAAAACAAAAAACAAAAAACAAAAACAAAAACAAAAACAAAGGCAAAAAACAAAAAACAAAAACAAAAACAAAAACAAAGGCAAAAAAAACAAAAAAACAAAAACAAAAACAAAACCCAATCCTAAAAGAAATAAAAAACAAAACCAAAAACAACCCCAAACAAACCGACAGTAACAAAAAATCAACAACAACATAAAAACCAACCGAAAATCTCCGCCATCAACAAACAACAACAACTACAAGAACAACAACAACAACAACAAACCCTTTCTTGTGATCTATCAGTAGTCGAAGTGGAATAAACGCACATAAAAGTACATGTAGAACATTCACTTAAAGCCACCTTCACCCTCAGGCATCTTAATTAATATTGACATGTACGAACAAAGAAAACAGACAGAGAAATCAAGGACTAATGCAGGCAGGTTAAAAAACTGATGTGCCGGAAATATGTTTCCAGAATCTTGCTAAAGGCACACTAAAAGACTGAAAAAAAACCTCACCATCACAACAACAACAATGACAAAAGCCACCACCACTGCCACAACAACAATCACCAACATCATTAATACCACAACCACAACAATAACAAAATAGCCACTACCACTAAGGCAAAAGATACCACTATCATCACAACTATAACAAAATAGCCACCACTGCTACCACGACAACTACCTCACATTACAACAACAAAAATAATTACAGCCAATACCACTACCACAACAACAATCACCACGACCACAACAACAGAATAAATAACAATAGCCACGACCACGAAAACCACCACCACCACCACCACAACAGTAACAATAGCCACAACTACCACGACAACCACCACACATTACAACGACAAAAATAATATCAGCCACAACCACGACAAACACAACAACAAACATAACAATCACCACCACCACAACACGACAACAGTCACCACTACCACAACACGACAACAGTCACCACTACCACAACACGACAAGAGTCACCACTACCACAACACGACAAGAGTCACCACTACCACAACACGACAACAGTCACCACTACCACAACACGACAACAGTCACCACTACCACATCACGACAACAGTCACCACTACCACAACACGACAACAGTCACCACCACCACAACACGACAACAGTCACCACCACCACAACACGACAACAGTCACCACCACCACAATACGACAACAGTCACCACCATCACAACACGACAACAGTCACCACCATCACAACACGACAACAGTCACCACCACCACAACACGACAACAATCACCACCACCACAACACGACAACAGTCACCACTACCACAAAGACAACGGCCACAATAAATAAGTAACATCAGTACGAGTAGTATACCCAGTTCATGTACAGGTCTAGTATACAGTCGTTGGATCCTTTTATACCATTATCCCCGAAACAACTCTTCGTATATATAATATAATATATATATATATATATATATATATATATATATATATATATATATATATATATATATATATATATAAAATATATATAATAAGATGAATAAAACTTAGTCTAAAAAAAAATAAAAAATAGAAGAGGCCTACAGTACTCTATAACAATAATATGTGAGGCAGCGTGGTGGAATCAGGCTCTCGTCAAAATAATAAAATCGAAGAAAACAGCAGTTTTCTCCCTGCTTAGCAATTTTTATCAAATGTTTGTTTTTTGGCTCAACACCTTTTATTTCCATTTACAAACACATTATTTGGAGGATTTCACTAAAAACATTGATTAAAGGCACAAAAATATAAATTTACAGTCTCTATGGACACTCCAGCTTTGGAATTTACCAAGCTTTGGCGGCCATTTTCTCGTTAATTTTACTTCTTAAACCAGGTGACCTCCACCTCCTTCGATGCAAAATATCTCCACTTCTATTAAAGATGGATGGGTAATTTTTTCATTGAAAGCAAGACGAATGAACAAGCTTTAAGATGATACTAATAACTCAATATGTACAAAAATTGACGAGAGCTTGATTCCACCACGCTGCCTTACATATAGTGGCCTTCACTTAAAGCTACTATTTTCTGTTTCTCTCACTTCTTTATTTTTCAAAACTTGAATAAACATCACAAGAAAATTATAAACAAAAATCCCGGACTAACGAACCCCAGTGGGAAACAGGTAGATATTCCATAAGGCACAAGCTAGTCTAAAGAGGTGAAAAGTAAAATCGAGATAGTAAAAAATAATTATGAAACTTTGAGTTGTCTACAGAACACCTTTGAACTATTCTCTCGTACTAGCATTTGCATACTTTGCTCTTGTAATAATATTCTCTGTAAAATGGGACCGCCATTACTCACCAGCTCGATAAAGTTATAATCAAATGAAAGGTTTTTTACTATTCATTTCATTATGGTCATTGAAACATAAACGCATTCGTTTGTCCGCATCTGTTGCTCTTGCGGGTTTCCCCGATCGAGAGAGTGCGCACTGATGCTGAACGTAGACTTTTTGTTGACGTATGTTTGCGGAATCATTTTGAGACCTGTTGTCAGGATGGGGCGGCGGGAAGTGACGGCTATGATCGCCTCTTTTCTAACACCTCTCGTTAAAAGGTGGGCTTTTTCACAACTGTATATCTATGTTTGGTTTTATTTGCAGAAGGCCACAATTTCAATGTTTATGGCAATGACGCATGACTTTTGAATGCTAGACCTAGATCTAGAATCTAGGTCTCTTGATATAGATTCTAGACAGACACTAAACATGGTTTGCCCCCGTCTCCTGTATGACCTAAATTATCTCCATCGGAGTGTAAAAGACCCTTTAGAAAAACAAAGTAACGAAAGAGACACTTCACCCCTATTTTACTCTTTCGCTACGCTAGATTTTCTACCACTAGCCCATTTCTTTCGCTACCCCGGTGTGAAAGTGTGTTTGAAATCTTGAGTTGTGTTAAAAATACCACTGGATGGCCAAAATATCGACCCAAGTTTTTCTTTTAGCATTGTCTCAAAACTCATATGGCAGCATTCATTTTTGTACCTGATCTAGATTATCTTTAGATTAGATCTAGATTCTAGATCTAGATCTAGAATCTAGATATAGAATCTATATAGAGTCTATTAGATCTAGATATAAGCTATGGAACTGGATCAATATCATATTATGCAATTATCATGGATGAGTTTTCAGACTACTATAAAGAATACAAAATATCTCTTTTTGTCTTTCCGCCTTTATGTTGCACAGTTTTCAAGAAACTTACATTGTGAGCTGCTGAATAAAAGATCACTATTCACGTTGAGTAGCTACTGACTGGTGTTCTTACATCGTATGCTATTTTCCTTTTGGGTCCATGTACAATTATTGTTGGTTCAGGGGTCATTATCGCCTTTTTTTAGGAAGGACTTCCGTAACGAGCGACCACCCCAAAAAATACAATAAAGAAGAGACCTAACCCTACCCCTAGCCCAAACCCTAAACCTACCCCAAACTTAAACCTCTACCCTACCCCATACCCCAAACCCAACCCCTATCCCCTACCTCCTACACCTCTGTTCTACTCTGTCTCGTAGTGGTCGCTCGTTACGACTGCACTTGTAAGCCAGAAAAGTGAGAAATGGGAACATGTTTGCTAGGATAAAAGCCCAAACGTTGACTTATTATGACGATGCTTGCATGCTCTGGGTATGTTTTTTGGATACTGTGTTTTGTCTCATTTCAGATTGCCATTCGCTTATTCCTAGGCTTCTAAACATCATGAGATGCTTGTGAAGAATCCTCGCAAAGACCAGACTAACAGTCTACAGAATCAAGGGGTCGGTTATCTTGCGATTAAACAAAAAGTCTCACAGTGAAATAAGTTAGAATCAAGTTCTGTCTTCGCAGTAGAAGCAGCCGACGTTTACCCAAGATCTCGCAGTTGTCCAAACCCCCCAAAATGCCGATCACAAAGACCAAAAAGCGCCGGAAACCCGTGGCGGCGAAAGAGCCAAGGCCGCTGTACAACAAGAGGCCATCTATCTGCTCGGAGACGATTCTGAACATGCTGGACCGAAAAATCCGGGAGCTGGACAGTAAGGGCCAATCAACGGGTCGGGTCAACTCATGCGCCAGCCGGACTCCCAAGAAGAGACCGAGCTCCGCCCCCGACCGACGCTGCGTGTCGTCTCCCCCGAAAGAGCCCGGCAAGAGCATCTTGAGGAAGAACAGCTCGTCCGAAGACCCTTATTTCTCCCACGTGAACTCTGGCGCTGAGTGCATAGACAAGAAGAACGCCCGCTTCTTTCGCCACGGCTCGCCGACTCCGTGCAGAGACTACAGCTCTGTCTCGTCCACGAACACCACGGTGCCGGACTGTCGCTCCAACGTGCCCTTCCACTCTGTGCCTGCAGTCGTCCCCCCTACCTCGCAGGCCAAAGAGTGCCGTGTTCGCTTCAAGTCGGATTATCTCGACGACCAAGAGTCGGATCAACAACAAAACACGCGGATGCGGACCGACCCGTCGCAAAGCTTGAATTTTTTGCTGAAGAAATACACTGGTGGGAGTGGCAGGTCGTGTCGGTACGAACCCAAGTTTGAACCGCGGGTCTCCACCTATGCCAGACAGGCGCTCAACGTTTCCTGCAACAAGTCCAGTACCGAGAGCGACTGGGAAGGAGTCAAGAGACTCGGCGCGGACATCTTGTCCAAGTACAGCTCCCTCTTCTCCGAGGGCTCCAACGCCAAGGGCATCACCAGTTCAGACGACAAGAGCGGCGCTCCCACCGGGCCTGAGTCCAACACCACAAGTGGCTCAGAGCAGGTCTCGTCGCCCGGACTCCATAAATGGTCCAGAAGTGCTTCGATGAATTTTGACAGAGGAGCGGAAGTAGGCACAGACTTTGATTCCAAAAGAAATACCAACGATTTCGATCAGCAGCAGAACGCGGTTAATGGACTGTCCAAATCCGTAGAGCCCTTTCTCAGCAAGTACTGCAGTAAGCCGTCTAGTATGATGGGCACCTCGTTTTCCAAACCACTCACCAGCGGATCGTACGGCAGCAGTTCGGCGCTAAACACCTTCCTCAAGAGCGGCTCAATGTTCAGCAGGCCATCATGGCGAGATTTGGACTTTCGGTTAACCGGCCTCGGAGCGTCGGGGAAACTGGCTTCGTCCTTTTCCTCCTCCTACCCTACGTCACTGTCGTCTGAGTCAAGCTTCAAGCGTTCCGGTCTGGACTTCAGCTACCTCACTTCTGGCGGAAGTGCCTCCAGGAACTATAATTTGTCCAAGTCGACGGGGTTCTCAAGCGGCTCGCCGTACGTGCTGCAGCGGTCTGTGAGCATGAACAACTCCAACATCACCAGCCCCGGCCACACAGCGCAGAGAGGAACGTCTTCTTCTTCCTCCCACGACACAGAGTCGGGCCAGTCGTCTGTGGACAAGTTTGTAGACGACGTGGTCACAGACTCCCCTCCCAACGCCAAGTCGGAGGATTCCAACTCGAAGCTGGCGGGGGGTGTCCGAGGCGCGGCCAAGTCATGGCGGCCAGGCAAGGAGGAGGAGGAGGAGGCAGGGAAAACGTACAGACAGCTGTTTGAATCCTACGGTAGTTCCAAGAACAACAGCTCTTGCGGAGACTATGGTCAGGTCTTGACGAATGTTGGAGGGGCGAAATCCCCACGGTCCTATTTTGTAGATCAGGAATTGAAAGCCACAACGGGTCAAGGGAAAGATAGGTCTAGTCACATTGGATCAGAAAAAGGAGGAGGAAGAGGAGAAAAGGGTGGTCTATCAGCAGGGAGAAAGTGCGAGGATACGATGGTTGACATCATGAAGAACGAGCGAGGCAGACTGAGCAAATTAGAATCTATCATCGGCAAAGTCACCAAAAGTCTGAGTTCGAAGGAGCAAAGGGAAAAATAAAACGCAATGTCTATCATAACTTCTGTCATCTAGCTATTTGCCGTCTGTTCAGTTCTGTTGAGTTTCCCCCGTCTATCAACACTTTTCCCTCTCCTCTCCTTGTTTCTTTCTTTGCCTATTTGCCAGTCACTCTTTCTGCCTGTCTGCATTTATGTCTCTATGCATATCTCCTTTTGTCCCTCTTTCTCTCCGTCTCTCATCTTTTCTCTTCGTTTCTTTATTTTTTTTTCTATCTCCCCTTAAACCCCCCCCCCCTCGTTGTCTGTTGATCTTTCTGCTTTGCACATATCCTGTCTTTCGGTCACCTCATCCCCCCCTCTCTCTCCCTTTTTCTATCTCTCTCCCCGCTCTGCTCTCTTTTCATTCGACATTACCGTTTCTTAATTACGGATACATCTGTCTACTCCAATTGTACAAGGATACGGTCGTGTTCTATCTGTCTATCTATCACAGATACAAACAGGTATTACTTTATCTATCTATCTTGATGGCTCATACATCACACACACTCACACACACACACACACACACACACACACACACACACACACACACACACACACACACACAAACTCACACACACACACATCCATATTACGTACGTAGTATGTATTTTTATAATGCCCCTATCAACGAAATCAGTTTATTACACGTAAGTCTTGTTAAGAGGCTGGGCCTCCAAATTTTTACCTTCATGACCAAAGCAAAAATGGGATGTTGAAAGTCTTGAAAACTCCATAAAACGACTCGAGCTCAAGAACAGTCTAGTCTGGGATTCGAACCAAAGCCATCTGCTCCACAGACCAGCGTCCCCCCCCCCCCAAACCAGGACAGTGCTACTGACTGAAGTTGTCTTTAGGCCATTCCCAAAGGGGGGATATTAACATGTTCTTATGCACAGTAAAATTGTAAATGGACTGATTTATCAATGTCACGCTCATACTGTGCCGGAGCAACATAGGGGGAATTCCTCATCCTTACTATCGTCATTTTCCTCTACTTCGTTTGTATGTTTGTCACTCTTTTGTGAACTGCTATTTTCGGGGTGCCTTGATAGTCGAAGCTGACTTTGTTCTGTTGAGGCTAGAGAGGTGAGCAGAGTAAGGCTGATTCCCTGTTTGAACTTCTCTGTTGACATCCACCACTTGTCGCTCATATGACCTTATGCAGTTGCGAGTGCCGTAAAACCCTTCTAAAACTAACTCGACCAGCATGATACCAGCTGACATAATGGAGCGTCCGAGAGTCAGAGAGAGGATAATTCACTCTAGTATTCGATTAAGTTTTTATAATAATAGCTTTTAAATAAACTGTTAGTCCGAAGAAGCAACGTTACTTACCTTAAGACAAACTGCTAGTTCAGGAACTGTAAATCCACTCTATAGTCCAACTGTTACTTGTGTTAGTCTAACTGTAAATCCAACGTAGAGTCCAACTGTTACTAGTGTTAGTCTAACTGTAAATCCAACTTGGAGTCCAACTGTTACTAGTGTTAGTCTAACTGTAAATCCACTCTATAGTCCAACTGTTACTAGTGTTAGTCTAACTGTAAA
>NW_004797380.1:1361791-1364046 GCF_000002075.1 Aplysia californica | reverse complement strand
TAACAATACTAATACCAATTTTTAAAAAAATAAAAAAAAATAATTGCATTTATATAGCGCATACTTATTCTTTGCAGCATGCTCTATGCACTTTACAACTATTATTACCCCGGCAGGCCCTCTGAGAACACTCAGAAACATTCTCGGCTTCCACCGAAGCATACAATGCAAGCTGCGGATTTCACGCGCTCAAACACTATAAAAAATATGACAAGATCATTCTCTGACCTATTTGTGCTGCAAGTGCTGTAAAATTGGTGTCATCCGGTTATTGACGTAGAAGGCACTGGAGGGAGGGGGTGGGGGGTGGGGGAATCCCAGCGTGTTCTCTCTTGTCTTTACCATGTTGTTCATTTTATTTCCTTTAGTTAGAAATGAAAGTGAGGCAGCGTTGTGGAATCAGGCTCTCGTCAATTTTTGGGCATGTAGAGTTATTGGTATCATCTTAAAGCTTGTTCACTTGTCTTTATTTGGATGAAAAAAGTATCCATTTATCTTGAATATAAGTCGAGATATTTGCGCAAGAATGAGGTGGGGGTCACTTGTTTTCAGAGGTAAAATTAGTGAGAAAATGGCCGCCAAAGGTTAGAAGTTATTTACTTCGCTTAAGAGTCCGTGGTAACTGAAAATTTACATTTTCTGTGTTTTTAATGAACGTTTTTCAGAAAAATCCACACAGAAATGAATTCTTTAATGGGCATGAATGGTGTTAAGCTAAAAAACAAAAATCGTAAAAATTCATTGACCTGTGGAAAAATGGAAGTTTCTTCATTTTGATTATTTTGACGAGCGCCTGATTCCACCACGCTGCCTCACTTAATGTTGTCAAGTAGGACTCATCCGAATGGAATGACTGAAGTGTGTTTTGATTGGTGCCATCCGGTGGTATGTTCGTACTAGTTGGCGGGTGCTTTGGTGTGGTTTGCTTCTTCTTTCCTATCAAACATCTTTAGTTTTAGTAAGACATTTACTCCGCTCGCTAGTGCATAAGGTCACATGAGGGTCAGAAGATTAGAGGTGTTACAAGAGAGTAACAAACATAAAAAAGAAGGAGGGAAGATAAAGACGATAGATGCTGGATAGGAAAGAAGAAGCAAACCACACCAGAGCACCAGCTAACCATCCACATCAAACATCTATCGTTCTTATCTCCCGTTCTTCTTTTTTAAAATGTTTCTTCCTCTCTTGTAACAGCTCTAATCTTCTGACGCTCATATGACCTTAAGCAGTTACGAGAGCCGTAAAACCACTTCTAAAACAAAACAAAAAACTAAAACTAAACGAGCATTACACTACAGAGCCAAGGTAACAGCTTGTGAGAAAGCCACAGTTCATTTCATTGGTCAGTCACTTTGCATTTAACACTGCTTTTACTTTTAAAAAGCCATAAGACTAACCTAGTGGACACGGTGAACATCATACGCCTTAACGTAATGTGATAAATGTACTCTCCACATACCCAACATAGATCGTGGGGGGTTGGCGGGAGCTCTGTTGTGGCTTGCTTCTTCTTTCCTTTCCTATCAAACATGTATGGCGTATGGTTGACGGGTGCTCTGGTGTGGTTTGCTCCTTCTTTTCTAATACAAATTTGACGCCCTTTTCTCTCCTCCTCCTTTATTGTGTTTGTTAATCTCAAATAACACCTTTAATCTTCGGCACTTATATAACTTTATTGTGTTGCAAGTGCCGTAAAACACTTAATCAAACTAAAACTAAACGAACAATACGATAAAGAGTCAAGGCAACAGGATGAGTATGAATGAACGCGTGTTAATTTTATTGGTCAGCCACATTGCATTTAAAACTGCTTTTACTTTTAACGAGTTGAGACAGCTCAGCTATAAGACGAACTTCGCAAAGTCCTTCATCATTCGCCTTATCGTGTGATAAATGTACCACGTCATAATATAAGCAACATAAATCCTGGGTGGTTGGTGGGAGTTCTGCAGTGGCTTGCTCTTTCTTTTCTTTTCTTTCCTATCAAAGACTTATGGCTGGTGCTGTGGGAAAGTGTTAGAAACCTCAAGTTAAGTCACAGGTTTTGTGCTCACTCAAGTACCTTAGAACAATAATTGATACCCTCCTTGTACTCACGAGGAACTTTTTATTTCCCACGTAATATGGTTGTGTGTATGTGTGTGTGCGTGTGTGTGTGTGTGTGTGTGTGTGTGTGTGTGTGTGTGTGTGTGTGTGTGTGTGTGTGTGTGTGTGTGTGTGATGTATGAGCGATCAAGAAAACGCAAGCAGTGCAC
>NW_004797380.1:1360173-1361691 GCF_000002075.1 Aplysia californica | reverse complement strand
TTATTTCCCACGTAATATGGTTGTGTGTGTGTGTGTGTGTGTGTGTGTGTGTGTGTGCCTGTGTGAGTGTGTGTGCGTGAGTGTGTGTGTGTGTGTGTGTGTGTGTGTGTGAGATGTATGAGCGATCAAGAAAACGCAAGCAGTGCACAAATTAAAACCGGGCACAAATCAAAACCGTATGACATTGACACTGGGGCTTTTCTTATGCATTTTCTATGATCTAGATTAACGTATAAATACTAATAATATGATTGCTACTGTATCTTTAAAGAGTCTTACGTGTTACCACTTACTACCCTTTTTGACTAATCCTTGGTTTTATCACAATTAACAAAGAAATGCACAGATTTATATCAATCAAAATATTATTCAATTAATTAAAAAAAACCCCGTTAGGCTGTGATTTAATATTTTACTCAATTCACGGTGTTCGAAAGATAGTAACTCGTTCTCTTCTTCACGGGGAATTAGGAGCAACTTTTGAGTTAGGGGCAGTACAGTCTGCAAATTTTAATACAGCTCTTCCAGTTTTGCCTAAAGTCCATCCATTCAGCCACTGTTCCCTGGTGTTGCATTTGGTGATGTTCTTGGCTGTCTGTTGTTTTGAGGTTGTGTTTGTAATGCTTCTTTCTTGTCAAGGGTGTCTGCTCTGTCATTTCTTGGCATTGGATGTTGCCATGTCCAGGTATCTACTGTAAATTTAGGTCGAAGGCATAGATTGCAAGAAGGTGTTAATTAGAGCTGGGCGAAGAATCAATTCCGGAACCGATTCCCACGACTACTGCAACGAAAGAAAAGTTCCCTTTGACGAAACTCAACGGCTACCAGTCACTTTAATCATTATAATCTTCTTTTAAAAAGAAAAGAATTTATCTTTGAAAAATAAAAGTTGATGCTTCTAAGTGTTCCGAAATCAAAGTTATCCTAAATCCTGAAGATGTTGAAGCCAACCAGGTAACCACCGGAAGAACTCACATCATTAGAAAGTAAGTAATTGGGATCGGAGTCGATTTCTACGATTCCTAGCTTTCAATAATCGGGAACCACTGTTAATGCTAGGGCAACAGATAGGCAGGCTGGGCTTTCGAAATTCATGTTGACCGCCCATGAGGTGCTACCAAGCATACTAGTAGCAATACAGCAACGGTTTTTACCTTGGCAATCAAGAACAATTTAATGTGTTAACTAAAACCACCCAACATCTCATGACGAAAGTCGGCTCGGTTGGAATGACGCTTGAAGTTGAAGGCAGTTTTGGTCGGATCGAGTGGTGGCTCATTCGCCATGGGCCCAACCAGAAAAAAGATTGTAATTGTAGGTTCCCAGTTTTTGAAAAACAATATAATATTCGTCACCAACTGAGCAAGGTCCACCGGTAAACCAAAGGTGTAAAAAGAATAAAAAGATATGAACAATTCCAGTGATTTAAAAAAATCGTTCATGTTCTATTTCTCTAACCTTTGAAAGTTAAACATTTCTAGTAAGGGAAGAAATCAAAATAGGTAGTTCTTACAAAAG
>NW_004797380.1:1353791-1360073 GCF_000002075.1 Aplysia californica | reverse complement strand
CCCCATGGGCCCATCCAGAAAAAAGTTGTACTGGTAGGTTCCCAGTTTTGAAAAACAATATAATATCGTCACCATCTGAGCAAGGTCCCCCGGTATCCAAAGGTGTAAAAGAATAAAAGATATGACCATTCCCAGGGTTTAAAAAAATCGTCCAGGTCCTATTTTTCTAACCTCTGAAAGTGAAACATTTCTAGTAAGGGAAGAAATCAAAATAGGTAGTTCTTACAAAAGGTCACCTGATCCCCCCCCCCCAAACCCCCCCCCCCAACAAACAAACAAACAAATCCAAAACCCAACAAAACAACAAAACAAAAAAAAACAAAAACAAAAAAAACAAAAACAAACAAAAACAAACAAAACAAAAGAAAATACATTTAGGGAAATTTTTTCTCTGCGAATCGATAGAAAACCTTGGCTATCGTTGTTTGACTGAATCAGCACATTTTACGTTAAGTCCATTTACAAACACATTTCAATTTCTGTGTGGATGTTACTGGAACATTGATCAAAGATACAAACAAAAATCCTGAACATAAACAAACAAACTACAACAACAACCAAAAAAAACCTCCACCCACAACAAATGTAAATTATATTTAATTTTTTAGATTCAAAGACTTCAACCGTAAATAATATATTGGCTTCCATTCAAGATTATTTTAAACATGAAAACCTTTGATAATTCATTTATGGTCGAAAAGCTTCATTTAAAATTTAAATTTTATCTGTTTTTGATTGGTATCTGTTTTGTCTGGGTGAAATGCACAGGCAAACGTACTAGGCATTTATGAAGGTGTTGGGAGTAGAGATAGTGAACAGGGGGGGGGGGGGTAATAATATTGGCACCTCGCCATGCTGGTCTCTTAATACCGAGGTGTTGACAGAATAATAATATGTGAGGCAGCGTGGTGGAATCGGGCGCTCGTCAAAATTATCAAAGTGAAGAAACTTGCATTTTTCCGCAGCTTTGTGAATTTCAGTTTTTTGGCTCAACACCTTTCATGCCCATTAAAGAACTAATTTCCGTGTGGATTTTTTTCAAAAACGTTATTTAAAGGCACAAAAAATGACAATTTTCTATTACCACGGACTCTAAAGCTAAGAAAATAACTAATCTTTGGAAGCCATTTTCTCACTCATTTTACCTCTGAAAACAGGTGACCCCCTCCTCCTTCATTCTCAAATATCTCGACTTGTATTCAAGATAAATGGATATTTTTTTCCACCCAAATAAAGACAAGTGAACAAGCTTTAAGATGATACCAATAACTCTACTTGCCCAAAAATTGACGAGAGCCTGATACCACCACGCTGCCTCACATGCTGTTATCGTGGGTTTATCTTTTACAGAGCAGAAACATAGGAAGGGGACTGGATTTGTACCAAGGTGGTAACAAATTGTTGGTTTATCTCTTTACCGAGCATACACATGGGTAGGGGACTGGATGGGGGAAGGAAAGGATTGGGAAACGCGTGCTCACATGCACGTATGGGTGCATGTGTGTGTGTGTGTGTATGCGTATGTGTGTGTGTGTGTGTGTGTGTGTGTGTGTGTGTGTGTGTGTGTGTGTGTGAATGTGTGTGTGTGTGTGTGAATGTGTGTGTGTTTGTGTGTGTGTGAGTGTGAGTGTGTGTGTGTGTGAGAGAGAGAGAGAGAGACAGAGAGAGAACAGGGAGAGACAGAGAGAGACAGAGAAAGAGAGAGAGAGAGAGAGAGAGAGAGAGAGAGAGAGAGAGAGAGAGATAGAGAGAGAGAGAGACAATGTGATGGATGGATTGCATGTAAGCGTCCACACACCTCAAAACCAACTAATAAATTAATATACCTTGTGTCCTGACTGTTGTCCTCAAACATTCTAATCTATACTTTTGTTGCCCTATACATCTATTGCTCTCTACTTCTATTGCTCTATACTAGGGGGCTCTTGAGGCTTAGAGGTTAAGGTGTTGGCCTCTCATTCAAAGGTCCCGGGTTCGAATCCGGGTAGCGACCGAAATATTTTCTTCTCTAAAATCGTCTCCTTCAACCTCCTTTCCTGCTCTCTAGCAATGTTCTGTTGTCTGCTTTAATTTCGACTTTTTGCCCCCACCCCCTCACCTCCTTTGCTCCCTCCTCTGGGCTCCTGACTCTTTCTGCAGCCTTTCTACTGCTACTCCTTGGCTCCTCCTTACTGCTGTCTTTCAGCCACACCCCTGATCTTCTGGTAGGAAAGATCTACACCTAGCCTTCTTAGACAAGGGCGAAAAATCTCGGGGGTCCCGTGTGTAAGTTGCGCACGTTAAAGATCCCTTGGTGGTCTAAAATCGATAAGAGTAGGCTTCGGCCGCCACTGGGGCAAATTAAAAAAATTTCTACCTACCGAAAATGTTTAATGTATCCCTCGCGCTCATAATTAAATGACCTTAAGCAGTTGCGAGCTCCGTAAAACACTTTCCAAAAACAAACAAACAAACAACAACAACAACAACAACAAGGAAGGCGGTGGCCCTGGCGAAGAACACACTCTTCGGGGCTCCGAACATTTCGAACTGATAGGCTACCACACACACACACACACACACACACACACACACACACACACACACACACACATCAACAACAACAACCACCACCACAGCAACAAAACTGTAAACAGGAATAAAAAGGAACACATAAATTAGCATACGAAGCTGGTTGTGATTAGGGGTGGGCAGTGGGCAGTCTTTAGACTTTAGCAAAAGCTTGGGGTAGTTGGTCGGCATACGAAGCTGGTTGTGATTAGGGGTGAGCAGTGGGCAGTCTTTAGACTTTAGCAAAAGCTTGGGGTAGTTGGTCGGCATACGAAGCTGGTTGTGATTAGGGGTGAGCAGTGGGCAGTCTTTAGACTTTAGCAAAAGCTTGGGGTAGTTGGTCGGCATACGAAGCTGGTTGTGATTAGGGGTGAGCAGTGGGCAGTCTTTAGACTTTAGCAAAAGCTTGGGGTAGTTGGTCGGCATACGAAGCTGGTTGTGATTAGGGGTGAGCAGTGGGCAGTCTTTAGACTTTAGCAAAAGCTTGGGGTAGTTGGTCGGCATACGAAGCTGGTTGTGATTAGCGGTGGGGAGTGGGCAGTCTTTAGACTTTAGCAAAAGCTTGGGGTAGTTGGTCGGCATACGAAGCTAGTTGTGATTAGCGGTGGGCAGTGGGCAGTCTTTAGACTTTAGCAAAAGCTTGGGGTAGTTGGTCGGCATACGAAGCTGGTTGTGATTAGCGGTGGGCAGTGGGCAGTCTTTAGACTTTAGCAAAAGCTTTAGGTAGTTGGTCGACATACGAAGCTGGTTGTGATTAGGGGTGAGCAGTGGGCAGTCTTTAGACTTTAGCAAAAGCTTGGGGTAGTTGGTCGGCATACGAAGCTAGTTGTGATTAGGGGTGGGCAGTGGGCAGTCTTTAGACTTTAGCAAAAGCTTGGGGTAGTTGGTCGGCATACGAAGCTGGTTGTGATTAGGGGTGAGCAGTGGGCAGTCTTTAGACTTTAGCAAAAGCTTGGGGTAGTTGGTCGGCATACGAAGCTGGTTGTGATTAGGGGTGAGCAGTGGGCAGTCTTTAGACTTTAGCAAAAGCTTGGGGTAGTTGGTCGGCATACGAAGCTGGTTGTGATTAGCGGTGGGCAGTGGGCAGTCTTTAGACTTTAGCAAAAGCTTTAGGTAGTTGGTCGGCATACGAAGCTAGTTGTGATTAGGGGTGGGCAGTGGGCAGTCTTTAGACTTTAGCAAAAGCTTGGGGTAGTTGGTCGGCATACGAAGCTGGTTGTGATTAGGGGTGAGCAGTGGGCAGTCTTTAGACTTTAGCAAAAGCTTGGGGTAGTTGGTCGGCATACGAAGCTAGTTGTGATTAGGGGTGAGCAGTGGGCAGTCTTTAGACTTTAGCAAAAGCTTGGGGTAGTTGGTCGGCATACGAAGCTAGTTGTGATTAGGGGTGAGCAGTGGGCAGTCTTTAGACTTTAGCAAAAGCTTGGGGTAGTTGGTCGGCATACGAAGCTAGTTGTGATTAGGGGTGAGCAGTGGGCAGTCTTTAAACTTTAGCAAAAGCTTGGGGTAGTTGGTCGGCATACGAAGCTGGTTGTGATTAGGGGTGAGCAGTGGGCAGTCTTTAGACTTTAGCAAAAGCTTGGGGTAGTTGGTCGGCATACGAAGCTAGTTGTGATTAGGGGTGGGCAGTGGGCAGTCTTTAGACTTTAGCAAAAGCTTTAGGTAGTTGGTCGGCATACGAAGCTGGTTGTGATTAGGGGTGGGCAGTGGGCAGTCTTTAGACTTTAGCAAAAGCTTTAGGTAGTTGGTCGACAAACTTGACCATCTCTTCTTGAGCTCAAGGTTCAGATCGAGGAATAGGCAAAGTCTCCCCAATTTGGGCTCAAAGCCGATGATTTCAGTGAATCGAATTTGAGTTCAACAGTAGGTCGGTTTTTTTTTTACCTTGAGTCAAACAGGAGTTAGTTTTGTTAACATCGTTGAGGAGGTTAGCAAACATTTGAAAGAGAGTCCGCGGTGCTTGCGTCTTTCACAAAACCATGAAGACAGGTTTTGTGAAAGGGGAGCGGCAGGATAGAAAGAAAAAAAGAATGAAAGAGGAAGAGAAATAAAGTAGAACAGAAGGAGCGCGGTACGTACAACAGGGAAATATGACAAATGAAGACGTGGTAAAAAGAAGATGTATATTTTTAATTGACAATAAATAAATATGCTCGATCAATCAATAATATCCAAAAGAATGTTTTATCGTTATAACTTTCTCGTGATTTTTTTCTGTGACTATATTTTTCAATTCCATGCCTCAAGTTGGCCTATGTGCAATTTAAAAACATTTTTGATAATTTCCCTTCCCTTTCCCAAGGCATAATTAGGCGGGGGGGGGGGGGGGATATATTCGCTCTGCGAGTTCAATAATTCTTAAATTAAAATCAAAAGGCATGATATTTTCGAAGAGAGATAGTGTGCTTAAATTAAGCGCCAGGATTGGTGTATACACCTTAGTTAGGTAAGAATGTAAGCAACTCGCGGTGTTTGTCTAAATGCTGGACACTTGAGACAGCCTCACAGCGCTGGTCTAATCCCGGGGGAGAGGTGGCATACATTTCTGCCTACATTCAAGCTCGGTTTCGAACTTGTTAGGGTTACCCAAGCACCCGCCGAAGGAGAAAGACTCGCATTCACCCGTCTCGGAATTGAAAAAAAACATTTGTAAGTTCTGTCGGCAAAAACCTCTTTTCATGGGGTAGTTGCAGTTCGGGTGGCGCTCTGTTTCCGTGTCAATGCTCCGGATTTGTTGGTAGCAGCTTCGGTCACACTCTTCCCTTGTTTCGAAGTTGTTCGTGTTCCCCTGCTCGCCTTTGTAGACGAATCTCTGGCACTGCTCCCTCTTGGTGTTGTAGAAGAAGCGTGTAATACGCTCATCGCCTTCTCCTCTGTCTTTTCCAAGATAGCAGCGGGCAACCACACACGCGCTGTTGCACCAAGCTAAACTAGAGTAGCGGTTGTTATTTGCGTTGCAACCTCTGGCGTTGAATTTTCTGCACCTGTCCCTGGAGACATCGTAAAAATATTTATTTTGGCAACCCGGACCGGTGCGCCTCTCTCTGTCTGCTCCCTTAGTGCACATGCACGCTGACCGACATTCGATCATTGAGCGGAAGTTGTTCCTGTTCCCGCCCAAACCTGAGTAGGTGAACGCCTCACAAGACCCGGTCTCCTGGTTGAAGAAGTAGTGATTGTAAGCGCCGTCTCCATCTCCGCGATCGGCTGGTAGGTCACACACTGTAGGAGAGAGAGAGAGTAGAAGATTGTGTAGTCTGAACACACTGTAGGAGAGAGAGAAAGAGAGAGAGAGAGAGAGAGAGAGAGAGAGAGAGATAAAAAGAGAGAGAGTAGCAGACTGTGTAGTCTTAATGTGTGTGTGTGAGAGAGAGAGAGAGAGAGAGAGAGAGAGAGAGAGAGAGAGAGAGAGAGAGAGAGAGAGAGAAGAGACAGAGAGAGGGGGAGAGAGAAGAGACAGAGAGAGAGAGAGAGAGAGAGAGAGAGAGAGAGATAGAGAGAGACAGTGAGAGAAAGAGAGAAAGAAGAGAGAGAAAGAGAGACAAACCTCACCACAGAGAGGCACATAGCACTGAACTCACTGACCAAACATAATTAACCCCAGACCCACAAAGCATCAGGCCCGTGCTAACCATAACTTAACCCCGGCACCCATCAGATTCTCCTCACCCTTTCAGTTTGTGGTAAGACCTGGATTAGCACCTACCGTTAACCCCCAGCAACTCAGTTTTTTGG
>NW_004797380.1:1352253-1353691 GCF_000002075.1 Aplysia californica | reverse complement strand
AAAAAAAAAAAAAGAGAGAGAGAGAGAGAGAGAGAGAGAGAGAGAGAGAGAGAGTAGAAGACTGTGTGGTCTTAATACAGTGTAGGGGAGAGAGAGTAGACGAATCTTGTTGTGGTTTTAGTAAAGGTTTTACGGAGCTCGCAACTGCACACGGTCAAATTATGAGCGGCAAGGGGTGGATGTCAACAGAGAAGTCCAAACGGGGAATCAGGCTTAGTCTGCTCATCTCTCTAGCCTCAACTGCACAAAGTCTGCTTCAACTATCAAGGCACCCCGGAAATAGCGGGTCACAAGAGAGTGACAAACATGCAAAAAAGTAGAGATTAAATGACGACAGTAATGATGAGGAAAGAAAAAGCAGCAGTTCCCCCAATGTTGTTCCGGCTCAGTACGAGCATAACATTGATAAATCCGCCCATTTACTAATCTACTGTGCATAAGAACTAAGAACATGTCCATAAACACAAGTTTAGTCTGTAGCACTGCCCTGGTGGGGGCGAATAGAAAATTCAGTACTGTCTTTTAACTCAGTGAAGAGAGAGAATAGAAGATTGAGTACAGTCTTAACTCAGTGAAGAGAGAGAATAGAAGATTGCGTACAGTCTTAACTCAGTGAAGGGAGAGAATAGAAGATTGAGTACAGTCTTAACTCAGTGAAGAGAGAGAGAGAGAGAGAGAGAGAGAGAGAGAGAGAGAGAGAGAGAGAGAGAGAGAATAAGAATAGAAGATTGCGCACAGTTTTAACCCAGTGAAGAGAGAGAAGATTGAGTACAGTCTTAACTCAGTGAATAAAGAGAGAGAATAGAAGATTGAGTACAGTCTTAACTCAGTGAATAGAGAGAGAATAGAAGAGTACAGTCTTAAAAAGCTAGTGGTCATGGAGCGCCTCGGAGGAGCTATTGCGATGCCGCCATATTAATACTGCGGGGAGTTGGAGTGGGAGTGGGGGGGGGGGAGTGTAAAGCTTCTGAAATGTTAGATGTCTCGTCGGTACTATAATTTTCTAACGTGTTAATCCAAGCCTACATAATGAGAGTTTAGAAGAAGACTCTAGCAATATTTTATATAATAATATGACAGTTACTGGGTCAGTGTTTAAGGTTTTTTTAAAATGACAAAGTTACACTTTGCTTTTCATAATAAAGTTAGAGGTTGTTTGTTTTTTAATAGTGAAGTTACTCTGAACTTTTTTCTGATTACGTTACAATTAGCTTTTTATGAGAGATAGAATTCATTTTTTTATGTAAAAGTTACACTTTATTATTTTCTTTTGTTTTGACAAGCGACTGATTTCACCACGATGCCCCACAAATGATGTGTAAGCGTGTGCGTGTGGTAAGCAAGTAGATGTGTGTGTGTATGTGTGTGTGTGTGTGTGTGTGTGTGCGCGCGCGTGTGTGTGTATGTGTGTGTGAGTGTGTGTGTGTGTGTGTGTGTG
>NW_004797380.1:1346454-1350168 GCF_000002075.1 Aplysia californica | reverse complement strand
TTCTGAGTGTTCTCAGAGAGTCTGCTGGGGTAATAATAGTTGTAAAGCGCATACAGCATGCTCTTGAGCATGGATATGCGCTATATAAATGCAATTATTACTATTATTAGAACATGAGCGGTTTCTTTTAAAGAATCATCGAATTTGTTAATGCTCTTTATATCCGTGGGTTATATTGGTTTTCCGGTGGGCTTTGTTCAATTGGAAGCGTTGATTACAAATTTAAAATTAAAAAAAAAAAAAGTTGGAACCTAAAATTATAGGATGTTTTCTGTTCCGGTCCATGGCTGGTGAGTCACCACATGACCCGACCAAAAATACCATAAGCAGCATTTCAACCGACCCTACCGTCGTCAGGGTACTTTGGGTGTTTTTTTTAGTGGACAGTTATTCTTTGCCCAGGTAAAAACTGTTGCTCTGTTTCTACTACTTCTACTACTAATAAAGAGCATTTGTATAGCGAATACCCCCGCTCGACAGCAAGTTCTATGCGCTTCACACTTACCCCAGCAGACCATAGAAAACTCAGAAACATTCTGAGCTTCCCGGGAAGCATACAGTGCAAGCAACTGAGGAACCTCTCAGACACTAACACGAAATACGAGTACCTATTTCCTAAAAACAGAGACGACTGATGGTCTGATAGTGTGTGGTTTGGGCAACGCGCTGGGATTTCCTTGTCGGACTATACTGCGATCTAGACTTAGGGAAAATGCTGAAATGGTGTAGGTTTAACGGCACTATCAATACTATCAGTTGTTGTTTTTTAAATTAGGGACATACTAGTTTAACGTCTATCTCCGAAAGGACCGCGCCAAATGGGAAATTCGTATAAAGTGCCTTTCCCAAAGACACAACGTCGAACCGAGCTGAGGCTCGAATCACCGAACCCGCAATCTCACGATTACAAGTCCGGCAGCCTAACCTCTAGACCACCGACGCCACTACCTCGACTTGAGCTAAAACAAAGCTACCTGTGAACTTCCCGCCTCTACCAGGTGTAGATCTCTGCATACATAACAAAGGTACTCACCTTGTCTTCCTCAGTTCACCTGGATGCAAGTGGACACTGAGACATTGGAAGAGACGGTTTATATAGCATGTGAGAACAAAAGTGGAACGATAAGCGTCTTAAGGATGGTAAGTTGAGGGGATTTTCCGTGAGATTTAATAGGTATTTGGAGTGAACGTGGTTGAAGAGGAACAGAAAGAATTGTTTGTCGCTCAATGCCTCCAGGCGAGACATTTGATTACAAAAAGCACATCAATAAATTGCTATTGTTGAAAAGTCAGAGCGTAGACTATTGATGTAAATTTGAATTGAAAACGGATAAATATCTCAAATTTCTTAACATGATATAATGCGCTTATTATGAGTATTTCAAGGCAGAACGGGGATATCGATTGTAAGATTATGTCAAAGCCTGGCATCTTCATTTGAATAACCTTTTGAGGAATAAATATCAGCCTTTGTTCGTCAAATCTGAATAGAACTATGGATTGGTTTAAAAGGATAATAAGTAGGTATTCGCAAGACTCTTTAAAGACATAGTAGCAACCGTGTATCTTAATAATATAGAAAATATAAAACGCATAAGAAAAGCGTCATTGTCATATTTCGTGGCACAGTTTTGATTCGTGCACCGTTTGCGTTTTCTGTTGCAAGAGTCAAAAAGGAAGGGCACAGAGCTTGTTTTTTATTCCGCGGGGTAAAAAGGGAGTGGTCAAAACCTTTTCTCACCCCCCTCCCCCAACCAGGATAGTGCTACAGATTGAAGTTGTCTATAGGAAATTCCCAAAGGAGGGATATTAGCAGGATCGTATGCACAGTAGAATTGTAAATGGGCTGATTTATCAATGTCATGCTCAAACTGTGGCGGAACAACATAGGGGGAACGGCTGCTTTTCTTTCCCAATCCTTACTATCATAATTTTCCTCTACTCCTTTTGTATGTTTGTCACGCTCTTGTGAACTGCTATTTTAGGGGTGCCTTGATAGTCGAAGCAGACTTTGTGCTGTTGAGGCTAGAGAGCGGAGCAAAGCAAGCCTGATTCCCAGTTTGGACTTCTCTGTTGACATCCATCCCCTGCCGCTCATATGACCGTATGTAGTTGCGAGCGCCGTAAAACCTTACTAAAACTAAACTAAAACTAACATAGATTTAACTATTTAAAAAAGTATACTACAAAAGTTCTATACACCATTTTTAAAATTTGTTTTCTTTTCTTGCTTTGACCTCTTTGTGGCGTCGGTGGCCAAGTGGTTAGGCTACCGGACTCGTAAGCGTGAAGTTGCGAGTTCCGGGGTTCGAGCCGCGGACCCGACGTTGTGTCCTTGGGTCACGAAATTTCCTCACTTCACCCAGGAGGGAATGGGCACCCAACCATAGACAGCGAAAGATCATGTCAGTATGTTAGTGTTTTAGCGCCTATAAATTGGTAAAGTCTTTTTTAAAATCAACAGCAAAGACAATGAACAAGCTTTAGGATGATATCAATAACTCCTTATGCCCAAAACATTGACAATTACAAGCACCTGATTCCACCGCTTCACGCCACACATGAAAATTACGTGGTACGATAAACACCTCAAGGGCATTTGTGAGGCAGCGTGGTGGAATCGGGCTCTCGTCCATTTTTGGGCATTTAGAGTTATTGGTATCATCTTAAAGCTTGCTTGCTTGTCTTTATTTGGATGATAAAAATATCCATTTATCTTGAATACAAGTCGAGATCTTTGTAAATGAAGGAGGAGGGGGTCAACTCTTTTCAGAGGTAAAATTAGAGAGAAAATGGCCGCCAAAGATAGGTTATTTCCTCATCTTAAGAGTTCGTGGTAACTGAAAATTTACTTTTTTTGTGCCTTTAATCAACGTTTTTCAGATAAATTCACACAGAAATGAGTTCTTTAACGGGCATGAAAGGTGTTGAGCCAAAAACAAAAAATCTGAACAAAATCCACAAACCTGTGGAAAAATGCAAGTTTCTTTACTTTGATTATTTTGACGAGAGCTTGATTCTACCACGCTGCCTCACATTCATTTTTGAGAGTTCCACCGAGGATCGAATGGCTATTTGGAATAATCGTGCAAGGTAAGGAAAAGGAGGTAACTTTTGTCGCGTGGGATTTCAGGGGGAGTAGGTGGTTATAAATGTGTGTTACTACAAAGCGGAACCAGACGCTCGTTCATTTTTGGGCATGTGGAGGTACTGGTATCCTCTCAAAGCCTGTTTATTTGCCTTGCTCTCGATGACAAAAATACACCTCTATCTTGAATAGAAGTTGAGATATTTGCGATTAAAGGCAGTGGATATTCCTTGATTTCTGAGATAAAATTAGCGAGAAAATGGCCGCCAAAATTTGATGACTTTAATAGCCTGAGAGTCCTTGGAAAGTGTAAATGTACATTTTTTTGTTCCTTTAGTGGACGGTTATCAGTAAAATCTACATCGAAATACATATTTAGAAGGACATTGAAGGTGTTGATTAAAAAAACACCACATATATCCAATGAAAATTGCCAAAAAGGAGTAAGAATTTCTGGGGTTTTTAAAATCATTTGTGAGGCAGCGTGGTGGAATCAGGCTCTCGTCAAAATAATCAAAGTGAAGAAACTGGCATATTTCCGCAGGTTTGTGAATTTTCATCAAATTTTTGTTTTTTGGCTCAACACATTTCATTCCCAATAAAGAACTCCTTTCTGTGTGGATTTT
>NW_004797380.1:1339090-1341590 GCF_000002075.1 Aplysia californica | reverse complement strand
GGAACCCTTGGGACAAAATAATAGTCTCGTCGTTCAACACTGCACATGTATATTTTGTAGGTGGGTTTCTTACGCCTCCATGGACACAATTTAGATCATTTAGGAGGCGGGCTTCCATCCATTTAGGAGGCGGGCTTCCATCCATTTAGGAGGCGGGCTTCCATCCATTTAGGAGGCGGGCTTCCATCCATTTAGGAGGCGGGCTTCCATCCATTTAGAAAGCGGGTTTTCGAATTTGACTTCCAGGGCCAACTAGTAATAATAATAATAATAATAATAATAATAATAATAATAATAATAATAATAATAATAATAATAACATAATAATAGTAATAATATAATAATAATAATAGTAGTGATAATAATAGTAGTGATAATAATAATAATAATAATAATAATAATAATAATAGTAATAATATAATAATAATAATAATAATAATAATAATAATAATAATAATAATAATAATAATAATACTAGTAATAATAATAATAATCATAATAATAATAGTAATAATACAACTAATAATAATACTAATGATAATAATAATAATAATAATAGTAGTGATAATAATAGTAGTGATAATAATAATAATAATAATAATAATAATAATAGTAATCATATAATAATAATAATAATAATAATAATAATAATAATAATAATAATACTAGTAATAATAATAATAATAATAATAATAATAGTAATAATAATACTAATAATAATACTAATGATAATAATAATAATAATAATAATGATGATGATGATGATGATGATGATGATGATGATGATGATGATAATAATAATAATAATAATAATAATAATAATAATAATAATAATAATAATAATAATAATAATAATAATAATAATAATAATAATAATAATAATAATAAATGAATTTATAACGCGCCAGAAACTAGGCAGAAAAAGATGCAGCAACACCCCAGGAGGAAGACCGAGAAACTTGATGCAGTTTTTCTCCCCATTAACGATTCGAACTCGGGCCTTTTCTGTGCAACTGAGAAGCGCCTTACCTCTACACCACAGACCCCGGTATTCAATACCATTGTATTCCAAAATATCCCTATCCCCTTTTAGACAAAAAAACGCCTACATAAACAAATAAACAACAACAGCAACAACAACAAAACAGCCAAAAATAACAAAAACAATGTAACCCCAAACCCACCAATAAAACAAAACAGAAAAAACACATTAGAAATTTGATTTGAGGTAAAGTTTGATAACCGGATCAATTGGCCTTAATTTCAGTTGTCTCCCCCCAAAAAAGTAATGGACTTAGATGTATTATTACACTATTTGTATTAAGAAAGTGCCGTAAGTAAAATAAAAATTCAAACTGCTGTTGTTGGGGTTTTTTTTTCATCTCCCAGCGAAAGATATCGTATTTTGACACACGGCAATGATGAACAACAGAAAAAAATGTAAAGAGAAGTAATGAATGTAGTGAAAAGTGATGCAATAGGGTCACATGGCTTTGTGAACCCCTCTGTATTAACAAAGAGTCTACATAACAAGAGGGGCCACTTCTCTCTTTGAGCCAATTAAAAAAGTGTCCTCAAAATTCGGTGGCGCCCTCTTCACAAATGCGCACCCTTTGCGAACAGAGTTACCCTACTTGAGTTTAAAAAATCAAAGTGAAACTAGCAAGTTTTTGAATGAATTTCGGAAGAACGCTTTAAAAAAATGGTTACGCTGACAAAAAACCTCTTCCGGAGTAAAGGGTGATCGTTTTCTTCGTTTAATTTGACTTTAGAATGAAAGGCGAGAGGTCATTAAAAAAACAACAACCTACAACTCCGCACTGAACGTACCCGAACTGCTGATGAACAGCAGTCGATCTGCGCACGCAAGGAGGTGCTATTCCTATTCTTCTTCTGGAAAAACGAAAGAGAGCTTCAAAACAGACTGCAGCGCTATCTGAAGCAAAGAGCGAACTTCCTGCGGACACTTTTTTGGCTGAGTGGCCCATCTTGTTATTTACTATCTTTGGTATTAACGAACAAGTGCCCCCCCCCTCCCCCCGCCCCTCACCCTTTTTTCCGGTAATCAGTGAAAAGAAATGTAAGTACTGAATGAAAGAGATGGATACCTGATGCACAAAAGGTAAAGAAAGCAATAACATTTCACAAAAAGGGTAATACTTACATACGTTAATTCACAAACTGGAGTTACTAAGGAAGATTTGAGTGACATAAATCAAAGTACATTAAAAATAAAGAATAAATCGGCAACATAGATAAATAAATAAATAAATACATTTTTAAAAATATAAAAGAATGGATAGATAGATAATATAAAGAAATAGATAAATAAATAAATAAATAAATAAATAAATAAATAAATAAATAAATAAATAAATCTCGTAGGTAAAGAAAACTGAGTTTAAAAATAAACTAATGACTACGGGCATATTGTGATGCTCCTAATTTGAATAAGTAATAATCTGTGTTGAACGGGAATAATCCCCCCCCCCCACCCTTG
>NW_004797380.1:1337363-1338990 GCF_000002075.1 Aplysia californica | reverse complement strand
CCCCACCCTTGAAAAAAAAAATTCCATATGTGCGCGGATGACTGGGTGACCAACTGGGCTTCTATTTTGGTTTAAAAAAAAAAAAGAAAGCAAAAAAAAAGGGGGGGGGAGCTTTTGAATATTATAACATAAAACCCCAAAATAAAGCATGTACTATGTAATCTGCACATTGAAAAAGCAGAAAGCTATGACGGAACAACAGGTGAGCAGAACAGACTTCACAGCAGCAGACGACATCGACGCTTGTCCTCCGTTTGACCAGCCAGAGGCGTAGCCAGCACGCGTGAAGGTCACGTAACCGTCGTCATCATCCATGAGGAAGGCCAGACCAGTCACTGACCCGGCGGCGGATAGGTGGAACTGTATCTTCTCGTTGCACGCGTCCTGGAAGGAGATGAAGGAAAGCTCTCTATATTAATAATTGTTTTAAGTTTTTATTTGGCAAAAAAATCGGCAACACAGATAAATGGTTCGGACATTTCAGTTTAGTTTTAGTAGACGTTTTACGGCGCTCGCAACTGCATAAGGTCATATGAGCGCCAGAAGATTAGAGATTTTTAATAGAGAATAACAAACATAAAAAAGAAGTAGGGGAGATAAGGACGATAGATGTTTGATAGGAAAGAAGAAGCAAACCACACCAGAGCACCCGCCAACCACCCACTCGGACATCTCATACGATTACCAACACACCATCCAGCACAACGTGCCTACATCCAAAAATTCAATGGCAACAAGGCTAGAGGGCGACCGAGAACGACCTGGATAGATGGAATCAGGGAAACATTAACCACCCACGGCACCCCCCTGGCCCAAGCTCTCCGGCTGGCGACAGAGAGACGTCTCTTTCTTCCCGCGACACCCAAAAGGGTATAAGCGATGGATAAAAATAAAAGATTAGACAAATTAACACTTTGCAGTCTCTTGGCACAATATAATTAAACGACGGTGAAAATTTTCCGCTCCGGTCACTTGACGCAGTTCTGCGCCCAGGCCGAGAAGTACGTCCGTTGCAGTCACTCGCCTGGCTAGTAGAGCTGGGCGGAGAAGCGATTCCGGAACCGATTCCCACGATGAATGTTACGAAAGAAAAGTTCCTACTCCTTTTTATATAAACCAACGGTTTCCAGTTACTTTGATCATTAAAATCTTTTTTTTTTTTTAGAATTTGTTTTTGAAAAATAAAAGTTGATTCTTCGTAGTGTTCCGAAATCAAGGTTCTCCTAAATCCTGAAGATCTTAGGACTCAACCAGATCTGAAGAAGTCGCATCTTTAGAAAGTAAGTAATTGGGTTCGGAGTCGATTCCTACGATTCCTAGCTTTCAAGAATCGGAGGCTAGCCGCCCAGCACTACTGGCTAGGTGACCAGATGGGGTATTTTGTACTGCTGGCTGTGCGACTGCAAAGTGTTAAACTGTTTGTACCGGTATTAAGATAGCTCCAGCAGTAAATCTATTTTTAAAGGGGTGGTTTTTTAAAAATTTGCTTCTCCTACAATCATCGTATTTTTGCCTACAACAATAATGAATGACAGGAGAAATGTAAACAAATGTAATGAATGGACCTAAAAACAGTGAAGTACTAACGTCATATGGCGATGTGAACCCCAATCAATGAAAAAACAAG
>NW_004797380.1:1335618-1336548 GCF_000002075.1 Aplysia californica | reverse complement strand
TATGTGTGTGTGTGTGTTTGTGTGCGTGTGTGTGTAATTTTTAAAAATCTATTTATGCTGTTTTCACTGAAGTCTCTTTTATAAAATATGTAAGTTTTATGTCATGTAGGCCAATGGCCTTAATTATACACCGAATAAAACACCTACTTACCTACTTACCTCCCTACCTACCTCCCTACCTACCTACCAATTAACATACCTTTTCCCCTACATACCAACCTAACTGCTTACCTACCTATCTACCTATTAACATACCTTTTCCCCTACATACCAATTTACCTACCTATCTACCTATCTACCTACCAAACTACCCTCCTACTTACCTGGTTATTATAAATCTCCACCAGCCCTGTGAAGCGTCCCCGGAGGCGAGTCTCTGTCTCCCTCACAGTGAACTCTACCTGACCCACTTTCCCGTAAGAAAGCTTGAGAAACTGGGTCAGAGGGTCAAGGTCGATGCTGAGGTTGCCGAAGAAGTCGTTCTCGTACTTGCCCACGTACTCCTGCAGGCTCGTCCAGTTGCCCTCTGACCCTGCCGCGGCTTCCTGGAAGGTGACGCCCTCTTCTGCAGCAGCAGCGGACGACTCCCCGCCAGACTGGTCCGGAGTCTGGGAACTTCCCGCGTCGCCTCCGTCGTCGTTGTTGTTGTCGTTCTCGTCAATGGGCTCGTCTGTGTCGTCATCTGATGACGCGCCCGGCTGGTGGAAGGTGCAGGCTGACGTCTGGTTTAGCCAGGGTCTTTCTCCCAGCAGAAGGTCAGCAGTGTAGTACATGATGGATCTGAAAGATAAGACGTTTGTTTGTTTGTTTTAGAAGAGGGTTTACGGCGCTCGCAACTGCATTTTAAGGTCATAGGAGCACCAAGAAAGATAAGACGGTAGTCCATAACTCCTCAGGCAGACAGGGTTTTCACCTAATTAACTGTGCTGA
>NW_004797380.1:1331484-1333997 GCF_000002075.1 Aplysia californica | reverse complement strand
TGTGTGTGTCTGTCTGTGTGTGTGTGCGGCAGTGAGGGACACGTTTACGAGTATGTCGAAAAAATCATGGCCTTTTATTAAGTTAACTGTCTTTTTTTCCTTTTTCGTTTTTTGTTTTGTTTTCTTTTGCTTCTTGTTTTGTGTTTTTTTTCACCTTCTTTTCTTTTACCTTTTTGTTAGTATTATTTAGTTACATTTTTTGTTTACTTTTTACGTTGCTTTATTTTTTAGTTTTGCTTCATGTTTTTTTAAATTATTCTTCCTTCCCGTGATTTCCTGTCAAAAAGACAAAAAATGAGGACGAAAAGAAAAAGTGTGAGTACTGACTACATAAGTTCCGGGTTTGCGTCGACCATTGAGCCATTCCTCTCCGCGCACGGTAACGCGAAGTCCGAAAAGTCGCGTCGTTCGGTGACATATCCGGTTCCGGTCATGCGCAGAGGTTTCAGAAGAGTGTCGCGGAGCATTTCCTCCCACTTCCGGTCGCCTGACATTTTCTCAAGGACGTGGGCAGCGAGGGCGAAGGCGTAGTTGTTGTAGACGAACTTCTCCCGGAAAGAACGAGATGCGGGGAAGTAGGCCATACGGCTGGAGGGAATACAGGAAAGGAAGATCTAGAAGATGACATTAAGTGTATGATGGCAAAATGAAGATTTGTTCCTTTTTCTATTCAAAATGCTGTTTTTTCATCTTTATCAACATGATTCAAGGTATGCAAGAATGCTTGCTTCTGGCGTTTACTTTTTCTTAAGATTAAACGGAAAAAAGGGACCCTCCAAGTTGCCTGTTCCCTTAAATAATGCTCTGTGTGTGTCTGTCTGTGTGTGTCTGTCTGTGTGTGTGTGTGTGTGTATGTGTGTATGTGTGTATGTGTGTATGTGTATCTGTGTGTGTGTGTCTGTGTGTGTGCATGTGTGTGTGTATGTGTGTGTGTGTGAGTGTGTGTGTGTGCGTGTGTGGAAAGGGCGAAGGTGTCGTTGTTGTAGACGAGCTTCTCCCGGAAAGAACGAGATGGAGGGAAGTAGGCCGTTTGGCTGGAGGGAAAATAGCATTAACACAAGATGGCAATATGAAGCTTGTTTCAAAACGTTATGGCATGACCTTTATGAACATGATTCAAGATATGCAAGAATGCCTGGTTCAAGCGTTTTTTTTCGCCCACAGTATCATGAAGAAAGGGCACTCAAAGCAGCATGTCCCTTTAGAGAAAAAAGCTCCTCTTTGTGTGGGAGGGGGGAAAGGGGGGTGGAGTGGGGTGGGGTGGGGGTAGGGGTGGAATGTTTTCTCGAATCTGAGATTTTAACTCAGCTTTGCCTTTAAAAGAATGTCAAAGCTGTATCATACCACACTGTTCCGTTGCTGTTTTTCTACTACTGGAGCATCGGTGAAGGCTATGTGTGTGCTTTTCCTTTAAACAAATTCAACCCCCTAGATCATATTATACTCCGCATAAAAGAAAGTCAGAGGACAAGAATACCTCCACCCTTTCATTAAACAACAAATATAACAACAAACCAGGAAGTATTGAAAAGACGTTTCATGGAACTGAAGTATCTGGGTGGGTCACAAAAGATTTGTCATCAAGCTGTCCAATTGTGAAATGTCAAGAGAACAGCATTCATCATGAGAGATAAAAACTTGAATAATTCTTTTAATAGTTGTACCAAAAGTAAGTACCTTTTCATGCTCTTTATTTTCAACATTTAGAATTTTGACAAAATAGTCTTATAAGTGCGTAAAGCCCAACACACAGATTAAGAAACTGCGAAAATGCAATTAAAACAACAGCAACAACAACAACAACAACAACAACAACAACAAACAACATCTGGATTGTTGGCTTTATACACGTGAATGAATGATCGGCAATTTACAGCAGGAGTTTAAAAAACAATCTGTTTAGAAAGCAATAAGTTTAAAAGGACTTTGAGTTTAGAAAACTAGGAGTTTAGAAAATAATGACTAAGAAAACGATTAGTTTAGAAAACTATAAGTTTAGAAAACAATAGTTTTAAAAACAAGGGGTTTAGAAAACGATTAGTTTAGAAAACATTGAGTTTAGAAAACTATGAGTTAAAAAAACAAGAAGAAGTTAAGTAAACAATGAGTTTATAAAGCTCTGACTTAAGAAAACAATCCGTATAGAAAACATTGATTTAAAAAATCCCAGCCAGTCTAGAAGACAATGCATTTAGAAAATGGTGAGTATAGAAAATGGTGAGTTTAGAAAACAAAGAGTTTCCTCACGCCATGAGTTCGGCTCTGCTGTACTGGTCTGGGATTCCCATCATGAGCGACTTGAAGTAGTCATCCACAGACAGACGGTGAGAGAGCAGGTCTCGAAACGTGGCGCCCTGGGTTCGAATCTCGTCCACGACACGGAATGCAGGGTAGAATTCTTTGATCGGTGTGTCGAAATCAATGCTGGAGAAAGTCGGATAGAAAAGGGGTGGGGGTGAGGGGTGGGGGTGAGGGTGGAGGTGGGGGGTGGAGGTGGGGGGTGGAGGTGGGGG
>NW_004797380.1:1321723-1324545 GCF_000002075.1 Aplysia californica | reverse complement strand
TAAAATAAAAATTGAAGAAAGAGAACTCCGCAGGAACTGACACAAGACCAGAGCAGATCTCTGAACTCTGAAGGGGCCTCGGACTTTCCTCTCTGATTACCTGATGCTATTTCTGGGTAATCGCCAGCCATCTTTAACGGCCCCTCCTACGCGCGCGAGCCTGGAATAGCTCCAGTAAAACGACCTGATTTCTGCTACGGTCGCCGGCGTTAAAGAGAAAGTTAAAAGGCCCCGGATGACGACGAACGCCTCACAGGAAGCGGGAATATTGATTCTTTTTCAAGGCGCCTTTTTAAAAAATCTTTGGGCACTTAGAAGCTACAGAAGAGTTTAAGAAACTCTAATGATAGAATAAAACTGGCAACCTCCCCCGACGTCAAATGAAAAGACAAGACAGAGCAAAAAGTCGAAGGAGAAACATTGGAGGTCTTGGGGTGCGCAGCCGAATTATTTCTTAAACACGTAGCTAAATCTGGGATCATCAAAACCTTTTCAAATATTGCACAACCCCCACCCCTCCCCCAACAAATTTGTAATTGTAGAATTTTACGTTCCAATCAACACAATTTGGCTTATTTAGAAGCTGGGCTACTTCGTCCCTGGCGGCAAACCGGACTGAGAAGGATACATCACACTTGTAGAATGACTGAGACATTCCTTGTATATAATCCCTACAACAACAACAACCACTCCTAAAAAATACCCAAACAAAAACAAAATAAAAAAACCCCCACAAACCCAACAACCCCAACTCCTCTTCTAAAAAAACCCCATAACCCCCAACCCCAAAATAAAAAAACCCAACACAAAAACAAAACAAAAAACAAACAAACAAACAAACAAAAAACAAACCCAAACCAACAAGCAAAAAGAAAAGATAACAAACAAACAAACTCACTACACGGGAATCGAAGTCTGCCTGTGACAGTGAAGCGCCTTACCCCCTATTCCACAATAAAAGTCGGTATTTTCGAAATTTCTACGGTAAAGAAGACATGGCCATTGTACGGTATGATACAGGTGATAGGTTCTACAACCTTTTTTCGAAACAGTAAGGTTGTTTTTAAGAGGCAGGACCGTTCTTCTTTTCAAAGATTCAAAAGTCATGCTGTTTTTACACCCCCATCGACTCAACTTAGTTCATTAAAATTTAGCAGGCAAGCAACCCGGAGCTGAGCGGGATTTGATATACCAGCAGAAAGACCGAGAAACTCAATGATAATGTCTCCCCACTCGCGAATCGATTACTTTTAAATAAATTATTAAGTATCCATGATGATTGTTTTACTTACTCGTATCTGCCAATTCAATGCTAATTAATAATAAAAAAAGATGTATTACTCTATACTTTACAGTATGCCACCCAGGGGGGGGGGGAGTTGACGATTCGATTGATTAATTGATTTATAGATTGATTTGTATGGAATGAAGTAGATAATCACGAATCTATGAGCTTTTTGTCAGAATGATTAGTTGGTTGACTGAAGGGGGTTTCAATATTTGTCTACTGAATAAATATGTGTTTCACTTATTGTTCGACAAATGGGCTTGATAGGTCATAATTTTATTAATTGCTTGATTGATTATTACATAACACTAAGGTCGAATATTTCTAGTTGATTTGATTGGTGATTTGAGTTGATGGATGAAGTGATTGGTGATCGATCGATTTGCTGGCTGTTTGATATGATGCCGTTGACTAGTTTGTTGAGGCTTGGTTTTTGTCAGTAAAGTTGTGCGGAACTAATTGCAACACAAGTATGTCATATCAGTGCTGAAGATTAGAGGTTGTGCAAGAGAGTATCAAGAAAACTGCATCTCACCTTGACGCTTAACGGCAACAGAAGATGAAAGAGTAAAAGTAAGTTCTAGAGAGTAAAATAACCACAATAGATGGAGGAGAGATAAAGACAATGGTGTCGGTAACATTGTGGTTAGGCTACAGGACACGTCATCGTCAGGTTACTGGTTCATGGGTTCGTGCCATAGCTGGGTCCGACGTTGTGTCCTTGGGAAAGACGCTTTACATGAATGTCCCAGTTTGGCTGGGCACTTTAGGAGATGGACTTTGAACTCTGAGGTTCCACCTCTTATGCGATCTGTGAATGCCTATAGGGGCCTTAGACATATATCATTTCATTATTTCTCAGAGCTAGGGACGAGATTTCATTAAAATGGAGAAGTAATCCATATTAGAGCACCCGCCAGCCACAAACTAAGTAATGATTGATTGGTTAATAATAGTGGAGTGTTTTTGACTCACTTGTCCTGCTCATGCACCCACTTAGAGATGAGTGTGGCGGTGAAGGCTTTGGTGAGGGAGCCAATGCCGAACTTTGTCCTGGTGGTCACTCGGATCTTTTTGTCCACGCTGGTGTGACCGTAGCCTTGGCTGAGGACGACCTGAGGGGAAGACATTACAGACTGGGTGACAGTTGGTCGCTTTTAAGAAGGACCAGCGGGCTAACCCAGATTTCGAGGGTTTCCAGAAATCTTGACCCACACGAAAAGTGGTTATTGGAGAAGTTTGGTTTCATTGGTGTGTATATTTTTTTGGTTATAGAGAAAACCCTCCTTGTCATTTAAAGGAACTGAACAAGTGGCAAAAACTTTACCTTCAATTTTACCAAAAATGCATTTTTTGGAATAGCTCCTTAGTGCTTAAAAGCCACCAGTTAGCGATGTCACAAAGGTAGCGTGGTGAAATCAGGCACTCGTCCAAATAATATGATTGAAGTTGAAGAAATCAGCATCTTTTGAGCCAGTTGGCTCATTTTTATCGAATTGTGTAAGTGTGTGTGTGTGTGTGTGTGTGTGTGTGT
>NW_004797380.1:1319459-1321020 GCF_000002075.1 Aplysia californica | reverse complement strand
ACAGGTGACCCCACCTCATTCTTTCGCAAATATATCGACTAGTATTCAAGATAAATGGATATTTTTTTCATCCAAATAAAGACAAATGAACAAGCTTTAAGATAATACCAATAACTCTACATGCCCAAAAATTGACGAGAGCCTGATTCCACCACGCTGCCTCACATATATTATTTTTGTGGATGCGTCAGGTAACGGCAGCATTAGGCGGTCGTCATTTTTTTCTCTTTTTTGTGGCTTTTGGAGTTATTGATATCATTTTAAAGTTTGATTTAATTTTCCAATGTAGGTAGGCGGTTTTACTCCCCCATCGACACACGCAGGGTTAACCCAGGTTAAGAGGAATACGATATCACTGCAGAAGGACCAAGATACTCGATAAAACACTATACGGATTCGGTATTCGAACTTGGGGTCGCTTGCGGGAGAGACTGCTACATCACAGACTTCGTTCTCTTGAAACTTCTCGTTTTTGGTTCTGCCTAGAATAAAACATATACCCATCCATTTTGAGTAGAAGTAAAATTAGCCGGGAAATAGACGCCGACGTTTTGTATTTTCCAAAGCTTGACTCTGCTGGGAAACTCCAAATTTACGTCTTTGTGTCTTTGATCAACGTTTTCTTCTAGTAAAATCCACACAGAAAATGTATTCTAAATGAACATAGAAGGTCCTGAGCTAAGAAAAAAATCAACCAAGTATTGCCCAGAGGACGGGAAAATATCGGATCTTTCATTTCATGATTTTGACGAGAGTCTAATTTCCCCACGGTCGCCGGGGAGGTTTTTGGTGAGAGGGGTGGGTCTGTGCCAAACTTAGTCTTAGTGATCACCCGGTTCATTTACCTACGTGGGTATAACCGTAGCCTTAGCTGAGAGCAATCTGAGGAGAAAGGTTACAGGGTTACATTTACTGGTCGCCACCTCAGAATTCTGAAGTCCATTCTGTTCAGTACTTTGATTTGAAACATTTGGCGTAGTACCTTAATTTTTAGTTTCACATCTTGTAAAGCTTTTACGGAAGCAATTCTAAGAATGATATTGATAAAGACTGCATGGATGGCTGGTGATTCTATAAATAAATCATTGATGGTCAAGGCCAAGGTCAATTGATACAGACTCCGAATGATCTTACGATTTTGATAGAAAATATAGAACATTTAATTTCTGAAATCATACGCTCGTAATTCAAAATTGTCAAATATGTTAGCTTGAACTTTGTAATTCTGAAGTAGCCTAGTGGCTAAGCTTACGGACTCATAACCATAAAGTCGTGGGTTCGAATTCCGTCACATCCAGCGTTATGTTATTAAGAAAGGCTTATTGCAAGACCTGTCCTCACTTAACACATGTGAGAATGGGTACCTAGCTATAGACAGCGAAAGGTCTTATCAAGTCTTATCTGATTTGACAGCACACACACATACATACACACAACACACACACACACACACACACACATACACACACACACACACACACATACACACAACACACACCCACCCACACACACACACACACACACACACAAACACACTTGAACACAAACAGATAACACACCA
>NW_004797380.1:1314206-1316081 GCF_000002075.1 Aplysia californica | reverse complement strand
CTAAATTGTTCACTCACTTACATACCTACTTATTTCCTTACTAAATTGTTCACTCACTTACATACCTACTTATTTCCTTACTAAATTGTTCACTCACTTACATTCCTACTTATTTCCTTACTAAATTGTTCACTCACTTACATTCCTACTTATTTCCTTACTAAATTGTTCACTCACTTACATACCTACTTATTTCCTTACTAAATTGTTCACTCACTTACATACCTACTTATTTCCTTACTAAATTGTTCACTCACTTACATATCTACTTATTATTTCCTTACTGAATGTGTGCACTATGTACGTACCTAATCATTTTTTTTACTGAATTGTTCACTCACTTACATACCTACTTATTTCCTTACTGACTTGTGCACTATGTACAAACCTACTTATTTCCTTACTGACTTGTGCACTATGTACAAACCTACTTATTTCCTTACTGACTTGTGCTCTTACTTACTGACCTAATTACTTTTCCATCTTCTAACACACTGACACTCACGGTCAAGTTAACTTAGTCAGTGATTTTCATCCGTACAATAAATGTTTTCTGAAAAACAGTCAAACCAACTCTAACGTCCACCTGTATAAGACAGTCACATGTACAAATAGCCATCCCCCCCTCCCCCTCCTCAAGCCCCTCTTGCTGATGTTTTGTTTGCAGTGTAATGGCACAGTGTAAGATAATATATACACCTGTCAAAGACGACCACTTTTCTCATCGACAGTGGGTGGTTGTCTTAGTCAATTTCGACCGTTCTTTCTTTCATATGTACACCAATGGGCTACTCCTTCTTTCCTTTCTACACACTAGGGGTGGGTGGCTGGTGGGTGCTCTGGTGTGGTTTGCTCCTCCTTTCCTATCAAAGTTACATCTATCGTCCTTATTTCTCTTCCTTCTTTTTTGTGTTTGTTACTCTCTTGTAACACCTCCAATCTTCGGCACTTATATTATGACCTTATTGTGTTTCAAATGCCGCAAAACTCTTACAAAAAGCACACTCAGGACTCTGCGTTATCTCTCTGACATAGTGCTGGTCACGCATGAGTGACTACTTCCAAATCGCACGACAGAGTGCGGGTCACATCTGACCTTGGCCAGAATTTATGGAAGTAAAAAGCGACAAGTTTGCTCGAACATAATTTCTTTGCAAGTGACACATTATTTTTATTTAGGGCACTCACACTTTGAAACGAAGAGCTTTGTCGTTTGTTAAAACAGGACCTGGGATTAGCTATCTTTGGTAAATGCTCAGTGTGGATTTTATTGTAGATAGTTTTTCCCCACTACTAGTTTTATTCATTTTTTTACAGTGAGAATTAGGTTGGGTTTTACAGCACTTGCAACGCAAACAGAAGGTCGTAATATTACGTACCGAAGATTAGAAATGTTATTTTTAACAGAAATGAAGGAGGGCAGATAAGGACGACAGATGTTTTAGAGGAAAGAAGGAGCAAACCCCACCAGAGTATCCCCCAACCACCCACGTTTTTCCACAAGCCGAAAGAACAAAACGGTTCATTTTCTAGTACTGTTTTGGTCTTAGTCAGATTTGACAGAACTTGTAACACAATAAGGTCATATAAGGGCAGAAAATGAAAGGTGTTACAAGAGAGGTAAAAGCTCAGAAAAGAAGGAGGAGAGACAAGGACGATATATGTTTGATAGGAAGGCAAGAATGGGCGAACCACACAAGAGCACCCGCCAACCACCCACTTTTTCTACTACAAACAACGTGGAGTGTAGGAAGGACATGTCCGGCACAGCTGTGGAGGCTGGGTCTGTGAAGTCATTTGTTCTGTGGTATCAAGGAGATGTATGAGTATGTGTGTGTGTGTGTGTGTGTGTGTGTGTGTGTTTGTGTGTGCGTG
>NW_004797380.1:1308618-1312396 GCF_000002075.1 Aplysia californica | reverse complement strand
TAATAATAGGTTGCATTTATATAGCGCTATGTCCCATACAATATCTTGCTTACAGACAAAATAAAATTAAAATAAACATACACTTTAAAAGCCCCAGGTTTGGGAGAATTCGGACAAAATCTTCGAAAGTGCTGACAGGGACACCAGATTGTATATTATCCTTGTACTCACATGGCCGAAAACGCTGTATTCAGGGCATGAACTAGCTCCTAGCTTACAAAGTTTCCTTTGACAAAGGGAAGACACGTTAGTTTGTTGGTCCTGAGAGGCCAGCACTTAGAGTGTGTTTATTAGGGCATAACGAGCAAATTTTGTGCGGGTCTTTTTATATTGTGTTGGGACAGGTAAAGCTAGGTCATATAAAACGAATGCTTTCATTTTCTTTTAAAAATCATTTTTGTTGCGGGGAAAAGGGGAGGGCGGGCGAGGGGTGGGAGGTGGGGGTGGAGGTTTGTCACCATGAATTGCTGGTGTAACGTTTTTGAACTCCCCCCCCCCCCCCCCCCCCCCCCAAACCCCGCCCCACCAAAAAACAAACGAAAACAAAAAAACAAAAACAAAACAACGACAAAAATCAAACAAACAAAAAACAACCAAAACATGGACATCGCAGCAAGATTACGAAAACCAAAATCAATCCGTCGTGCGCAATAACCAGTTGCTATTGTTGTCATTGATTGATTGATTGATTGTACATTTTGCACTCTCTCATGTGTGAGCACTTCGCCAACACACGCTAAAGACATGAGTTCTATTCCCAAGTTGGGAGATTTCTAATCTGCTATTTCAGTCTTTCGGCCAAAGCATTGCATCCATCTCATCCTAGGTTAACCCTGACTCGCATCTATTATATATTTTGCGACTTGGAAACACAAGTGTCACTTTTCCCTTAAAACTGCGACAGCTACAGAGTTAAAAGTTGACAAGTACCTGCAAAAAGATAGATATGTCCCTATGACGGAGCCCAATTTTTGATTTATTCATTTCCTGAATTTAGAAAAATATTGTATTTGAAAAAAGTTCCCGTCCTTCTTTGGCTTTTGTGATTACTCCACTGAGAAACGAAACAACTCTGCGTAGCTGTCCTTCTCAAGGGAAGTGCTGGACGTGATATTTCGCGTTGCGCATTTTGTTTTGAGAGTATAGATCTAGACTTTCTATTTTTTTTGTATCTCTGAAGATTTATTGCTGCATTCCAGTAGAGTCTAAATATAGAAGGCCAATGACTTTCAGTTGATGTTAATGCACCGACCATTCCTTTCATCGAAAAGGGGCCCATCTAGTTTTAAATGATCTAAATTGTGGCTCGAACCCCCGAACCGGCAACCTCACGATTACGAGTCCGGTTGTCTAACGAGAATTGAACCCATTAAGTCTTCTGCATAGAACGGCGATAATCAGCTAAACAGTTTACTCCCAGACGATAGGCAATTAGGATGCAGGCAGAAGGTAACAGGTCTAGCAGAAATGTGCACTCAAGTGACGTCTCTAGGAGCTTTGACACCTGGTTTGATATCTGGTGAATGTATTAGTCTTATTTCAGTACATGCCGACAGACAGGCTGATAGACAGACAGACAGACAGACAGATGGACATACATACATACCGACAGACAGGCAGACAGATAGACAGACAGACAGACAGACGGACATACATGCATACATACATCAGATAACATTCAGGAAACAGACTGACAGATAGATAGATAGGCAGACACACACACAAACACACACACACACACACACACACACACACACACACACACACACACTCACATACACGGGCAGATACACATACTATACAGACACATTGGCAGACTAAACCAAGACAGATAGTAGGAATAATATTAGAGAACCACGCAGAAAACGTTGAAAAAGAATGTTTAGATAATATTCGGAGCTGGATTCTTATTTTCACATGTGATGTCTGGAACAGCTTCTGCTGCTGGTGTGTTGTCGTTAGCACAACAGATAGGTCAAATATGTGCAAAAGATTAGAGCTGTTTCTAGAGTCTGGCACATAGAGAAAAGGAGGGAAGATAAGGATGATAGGTGTTTCACAGGGAAGAATGGGAAGAGATAAAGATGATAAGTGTTTGATAGGAAAGAAGGAGGGGAAATAAGGATGATAGGTGTTTCACAGGAAAGAATGGGAAGAGGTAAAGATGATAAGTGTTTGATAGGAAAGAAGGAGGAGAAATAAGGATGATAGGTGTTCGATTTCAATAAAAGAAGGATATGAGGAGAGTTAAAGATGTATAAAGATATTTTAAAGGAAGGAAGGAGCAGACTAGGAGCACCCGCCAACAACCTATCTGGGAGATGTGGTCATAATATTCAAGACATTAATCGATTTCTAGATTAAAATTAAACGGGGAAAAACATAGAGGTTTATGAAATATTGTGGCTTCACACAATGACTAGCACGGGTGACTGGTGGGTGCTCTGATGTGGTTCTTTCCTGATAAATATCTGATTCTATCTTTTTTATCTCTCCCACTTCTTTTTAAAAATTATACTCCTCTTTAGTAATATACGTGTACTCTTTCTTTCTCCCACCTCCTTTTTTCTCTATATTACTCTCAAGTAATACTTCTGATCCTCAGCATTTACAATGACCTGGTTGTGTTGCAAGTGCTGTAAAACTTTTACTAAAACTAAAACTATGACCATCTGTGATTCTTCTCACAATTATACCTTATCTTACGAGTAAAATCAATACACTGAAACGTTTTCGCCCGTCCTTGCTGATATACTTATCCGTGGGTAATTCCCCGTTATGAGTAAAAGATCTTTCTGAGTGAACGATGTTGCTGAGTGAGTGAATGTCGTGCTTGTTTTACAAGGCAGAAACAAAGAGAAAGAAAAGAGCTCTTGTGGAAAAAAGATCGATTTCTGAGTGTTTTATTAGACTACAAAAGGCTCTCCTTAGATTACTTCAATTAATATTGGAAAGACAGCCATCCTTAGCACTTAATAGTCTACAAAAGGTTCGTAGATTACTTACAATGAATGTTGAGGTAGATCTTAGTACTGCCCACAAAGCATAAACAGTAAGATCACGCAGCGGCAGATATGTACCTCCAAAAACATATAAAATAATAATAATAATAATAATATATTACATTTATATAGCGCATTTCCAAAAAAGTAGCTCAATGCGCTTTACATTGGAATACCCATTTTTCAAAAACCTTTCTTACTACTTCCTTTCTTCTCATGCAATATACATTAATGCACACACACACACACACACATACACACACACACACACACACACACACACACACACACACACACACACACACACACACACACACACACACACACACACACTATGGACAAATTATAGAAAGAACATAATGTCAACGAAAGAATCACAGCGGATTCTCTTTATCTATTTTATTCTTTTTTTAAATGTTTAATCTTCTCGGTTTTCTCGGTTTTGTTTTTGTGTAACATCCTTTCATTTACATATCACAGTTTGATTGAAATGAAGGGTAGGGTCTTTATTTGTTGGGATCTATACTCTACGGAGCGTCACAGAAGGCATAATGAGCACAGAACGCTTAAAACAGGTTAACAGATACACGTAGTACTAACATTGATATATTATGCTTTCTCACAACTATTCCGGAGTCCCACCCCCATACCAAATAAAAAACATACATGAATAAAATAAATGTATTTCTAGTGGCAAATAAAATAAAATACTTATACCCTCAAAGAAAAGATACACAACATGTACTGTTACATATGCTAGACATAATATGCAATCG
>NW_004797380.1:1307312-1308518 GCF_000002075.1 Aplysia californica | reverse complement strand
CGAAGACAGATAGTAGGAATAATATTAGAGAACCACGCAGAAAACGTTGAAAAAGAATGTTTAGATAATATTTGAAGCTGGATTCTTATTTTCACATGTGATGTCTGGAACAGCTTCTGCTGCTGGTGTGTTGTCGTTAACACAACAGATAGGTCAAATATGTGCAAAAGATTAGAACTGTTTCTAGAGTCTGGCACATAGAGAAATAGAGAATAGGAGGGAAGATAGGGATGATAGGTGTTTCACAGGAAAGAATGGGAAGAGGTAAAGATGATAAGTGTTTGATAGGAAAGAAAGAGGAGAAATAAGGATGATAGGTGTTTCACAGGAAAGAATGGGAAGAGGTAAAGATGATAAGTGTTTGATAGGAAAGAAGGAGGAGAAATAAGGATGATAGGTGTTTCACAGGGAAGAATGGGAAGAGGTAAAGATGATACGTGTTTGATAGGAAAGAAGGAGGAGAAATAAGGATGATAGGTGTTTGATTTTAATAAAAGAAGGAGAGGAGGAGAGTTAAAAATGTATAAAGATATTTTAGAGGAAGGAAGGAGCAGACTAGGAGCACCCGCCAACAACCTACCTGGGAGATATGATTATAATATTCAAGACATTAATGGATTTCTAGATTAAAACGAAACGGGGAAAAACATAGAGGTTTATGAAGTATTGTGGCTTCACACAATGACTAGCACGGGTGACTGGTGGGTGCTCTGATGTGGTTCTTTCCTAATAAATATCTGATTCTATTTTTTTTATCTCTCCCACTTCTATTTTAAGTGTGCGACCCGTATAGAGAATATAGCCTCATGTTTTCTGTTTTTTACCAATGAATTTCAGTTGATGTTAATGCACCGATCATTTCTTTCATCGAAAGGGGGGCCAGCTAGTCTTTTAAAAAATTATACTCCTCTCTAGTAATATACTCTTTATTTCTCCCACCTCCTTTTTCTTTTTCTATATTACTCTCAAGTAATACTTCTGATCCTCAGCATCTACAATGACCTGGTTGTGTTGCAAGTGCTGTAAAACTTTTACTAAAACTAAAACTATGACCATCTGTGATTCTTCTCACAATTATACCTTATCTTAGGAGTAAAATCAATACACTGAAACGTTTTCGCCGTCCTTGCTGATATACTTATCCATCCCTGGGTAATTCCGCGTTATGAGTAAAAGATCTTTCTGAGAGAACGATGTTGGTGAGTG
>NW_004797380.1:1304722-1306628 GCF_000002075.1 Aplysia californica | reverse complement strand
ACAGATACACGTAGAACGAACATTGATATAATATGCTTTCTCACAACTATTCCGAAGTCCCACCCCCATACCAAATGAAAAACATACATGAATAAAATAAATTTATTTCTAGAGGCAAATAAAATAAAATACTTATACCCTCAAAGAAAAGATACACAACATGTACTGTTACATATGATAGACATAATATGCAATCGTATCACTTATACAATTACATCAACAAAAACAACAACAACAACAACAACAACAACAACAACAACAACAGCAGCAGCAGCAGCAACAACAATAAAAACAACATCATCATCAACAACTGCAGTATCAGAGGCATAATTATAATGAGTTTTAAACGTTATAACAAATGACGCGCTAAAAGTAAGCTACATTATGTTCCTGAATTATGGTAATTATGCTATACTATTTCTACACAAACTGATCAAAAGTCATCTACATCTTTCTTTAACGATGGCAAAATTACCATATCATTATGCAGATTTCATTAATAATTTAGAATTAAAAATGAAAAAAAACCCCAATATTATATACTTGAGAGGACACAACAACTACTGAGTCTTACGTTACTGTGAGCAATCCTCATCTCTCAAATTTCATTATTTCCCAAACTTACCTGGTGAAACAACCCGGAATTACAGGCACAAAACCCATCACACAGCAGACGACGAAAATGACGTATCGTCTCACTTAATCGCCCAGGGGGGAAGTAAGCCTGTCGAGTTATAACCGAAACTAAAACAAGCAGAAATTTTCACCCCGCCTTCCGTAGGAGTAATTATGCGAAAGTTTCCCAGCACGAAAAGGAAGATGGGCCTGCCTCCCCGTCGCGGAAGTTTCGTACCGTTTCCTCTTCGTAATAAAAGCCTCGATAATCTCCCCTTGTCGCTAATACCGCCGAGCAGAGAACTCTTCTCAAATGAAGGTGGAAATGTGGAAATGGAGAACGCAGGCGGACTGTCGGAGAGAGACCATCTCAGCACATTGGGTGGCGCTTTCCATAGAATTAGGACAATGACAAAACGGGAGTTGGTCTTTTATTAATTTTAACATCGTCACCTTATTTTAGTAACGTTGTACGGTGCTCGCAACTGAATAAGGTCATATTATGAGCCCCAGGGGGTGGATGTCAGCAGAGAAGTCCAAACGGGGAATCAGGCTCACTCTGCTCACCTCTCTAGCCACAACGGCGCAAAGTCTGCTTGGACTATCAAGGCACCCCGGAAATAGCAATTCAGAAGAGAGAGACAAACATACAAAAGAAGTAGGGGATAAAAGGACGATAGTAAGGATGAGGAAAGAAAAAGCTGCAGTTCCCCCTATGTTGTTCCTGTACAGTATGGGCGTGACATTGAGAAATCAATCCGTTTACAATTCTTCTGTGCGTAAGAACATGTTAATATCCCCCCTTTGGGAACGGTCTACAGATACATTCAGTCAGTAGCACTGCCCTGGTGGGGAGGGGGGGGGAGTGGAGGGCATCACCGTCGTCATCCAACATTTAAAAGAATTGCAGATTGTAGATAGTTCTCACACCCATATCGACTATTGACACAATTTAGATCCTTAAAATTTAGGAGGCTGCCTTACTACTCTGTTTGGCAGGGCTACACGGTTTTAGAGGGATACAACATCCCAGCAGTTAAGTAAGATGGAGATGCTGGATAAAAATGTTTCCACGTTTTAGGGATTGAACTTGGGTCTTTTGCATGTGGCAGCGAAGCAGCTAAGCGCTACACCACATGCGTCTATCGTCCAACACCGTGGCATGTAGACATTGGGAGAAAACAGTGAGTGAAAATCTAGTTAGTTGTCCAGTCCCTTCCAGCCCCAAGCGCGTATATTTTCAGCAGAGCTTGTACCTCCCACCATTCCAAGAGCGTATATTCTCAGTTTC
>NW_004797380.1:1301349-1304054 GCF_000002075.1 Aplysia californica | reverse complement strand
TCCCCTCTCTCTCTCATCTCTCCCCCTTTCTCTCTCTCTCTCTCCCTTTCTCTAATCTCTCTTTCTGTCCCCACACCCCCCTCTCTCTCATTCTCTCTCTCTTTCTCTCCACCCCCCTCTCTCGCTTTTGAGAAGAACGCAAATCCTAAATTATATCATGCTTTGAGTTAGTGAGGACTATTCACATTGATGCTTGAGATAATAATAGAGAAAAAACAACATATTGAAACACCAAGTAGCCTGCAAATAATGATATAGTGGGTATTATTTTTTCGTTGGCTAAACCAATATCGAAGAGAGACTATTTGGTCGCCTTTAAGAACAATGGGGCTATCCTGAAAATTACTGTTTTGAGAAAATCGAAGGTAACGTTTTTGCCCCTTGTTCAGTTTCTTTGAAAGTCAAAGAGAGTTTCCTTATAACCAAACAAATATACACGCAAATGAAACCAAACTTCTTCTATAGGTAGTTCAATGTCCACTTTTGATGTAGATCAAAATTTCTAGAATCCCCCGAAATCTGGGTTACCCGGCTTGTCCTTAAAAATGACCCTTTGAGGCTCACTGGACCAATGCCTGTATCTCGCCAATGCTCCGTGTAGATAGTTACCACTTCTGTGGCGGTAACTGTGGTGAGAGTTTTTCTGAAGTAGAGTTTTTTCTGAAGTAAGATAAGAATCTGCGCGGTGCTGCTGGATATGTGAAGAGACGCTAACGTAGCAGGCATGGTTCGCGCAACTATTGTTATAAAATTGCGGTAAAAAATTCGAGGCACAACTTATTGTCAAACGTGAAGCGTGCTGACAAAATGAGTTACATGTCGTACTTCTTGGATTGGTGCCCAATAGAAATAGATGCACCAAGCTTCTTTTTTTACAATTTATAAGTACGAAATAATAAAAAGCATGTCATACTGTCTTAAAGAATAATAACATGGCATCATTAGAAAATCTACAAAATTGACCCTAGCGTCGATTTTTGGCCGCCATCTCTATTTGTGGATTGCGAGAAGTAACTCATTCAGCCTGCACGCCTCACAAATTATATCTCCTTAACTATTGAACATAGATTCTCCAACTTCTGCACAATGAATTACATCAATTTGTCTTAACAGGTGAATATTTATTTTTGAAGCTCTTGCTCACTGTATTCCAAAAAAATCCTTCTTAATAAATACTATAGTGGGGTAAAAAATATTCGAGGCACAATTAATTTTATCCTCAGATATCTTTATAACGGGTCAATCAAAGTCATCCATACTTTGCACCTCAGTTTGTATCAATTTGTCTTAACTAAAATCATATTTTTTCAGAATAATTGGGGCTAGATTAAAAAAACTTTTCTTCATGAATTTATATACAATACTTGAAATCTCTGTCACGCTTAAAGTGGTATTGTTCACAGCACTTCCCGCTTCTCACACACATTTTCATTATGCATATGGCCTACGTCACAGCTCATGAATGACAATTTTTACTTGCAAAACCTGTAACAAGAAATTATTTTTATAGTTAATACATTTTTTTTCACTAATGGTTCTCAAAACGCGCGTTCAATAAGCATAAATAATACCCCAATTAGAAAAACATGCCGTACATGCTATTGAAAGCAATATTCCCAGCTGTAAACATTAAAAAAGCAGCAGAAACCACCCACTTGGATTTTTTACTAGTATTTGTTAGGGAATTTTCTAGAATACAGCTAGATCTAGTAAGTGTTTACAAAAATGTTGATCTATTAAGACACATTGATACAAGTCTGTATACAAGAACTGGAGAACTTATGTTCGATAGTTAAGGAGATATTTGAGAATAAGTTTCGCAACGAATTTTTGACAGCACTATAATCAGTTTAACTGCACTTCTCATTTTCAGAATACTTTTCTGATTCTCGCTCTACACGTCCTTGTTACAGAGTGGGAAGCAGTTATGTGCAACAAATAAATATGTCCCTGGACACACATCACATGGTTATTTTCAAAAGAGCTTGATACCTGCAAAACTGGAGTAAGCTTTGGGAGTAGGTGGTCATTTCTCCCAAAGGTCACCCAAAGGTCAGTATACGCAGACACAACACTAGGGTGACCAAACAACTAATCATATAAACATATAATCAATGTCGTTAACGACAGTGCGCACGACATACAAAACAAAACCATCACCCCAAAAAAAAACAACCCAAAACAACAACAACCAAACAAATAAACAAAACAAAACTTAAAAAACCCAACCAAAACATCACTCCCCAAAAACAACAACTACAACAACAACAACAACAAAAATAAAAACAACAACAACAACAACAACAACAACAAAACAACTCAACATCAACAAACAATAAACAAACAAAACAAAAGAGGAAATCGACAGGAATGCGTTGGGGGGAGGTTTGACTATAATATCATTAACGTCATTTGGGGGCGGGTTTTAGAAAATAGGGTTTTACGATTGTTTTCTAAAGCGAAATCTGACACTTAGTCAATATGCTGTCACGACAATGTTGGGTAGAAAACATTGAGTGCGCAGAGCAAATAAATAAAATAAAAATCCACCGAGTTTATAAACGTTGTAGCTTATTAATAGTGGGTGATGCCTACACAATGAGGACTCGCCGTACCTTCTGTTGGCATGTCAGTAGACTATTTATCACCTCTGTCACACACACACACACACACACACACACACACACACACACACACACACACAC
>NW_004797380.1:1297793-1301200 GCF_000002075.1 Aplysia californica | reverse complement strand
CCTCTTCCTGACTCCTACCTCTCCCCTCTCCTACTTCCCTCTCTCCCACCTCCCTTTCCCAACCCTCCCCCCCCCACCCATCTACATCTTCCAAACTCCCTCCTCCCTCTGCTTTCCCTTACTCCACCCTCTTCCCACCTCCCTCCCTCTCAGAGCTTACTCAAAGCAACCTGCGTCTACGTGGGTACGGTTAAGTTGACCAGAGTGTGTTGTGTAGCGGTTAAGCGTCTCGTTGTTGCACACTGAAGACCTCCGTTCGATTCGCATTTGTGGAGACTGTTTATCTGGTATACACCCGTCTTTCTTCTGATATATTGTAGCCTACCCCTCTCATCTCAGGATAGGCCTGACAGACAGTGTTGAAACCCGCCTCCTAGTCCTAGATGATCCAAATTGTGTCGATGAGGAAGTAAAAAAACCACAGCTACGTATTAACCTTTAGGATTGAACTCTTTGCTACTTCCTGAACAAAGCGTGGGTTTGTTCACAACCTGGACACGTCTGTTTTCTGGAGTGTTTTCTGCTGGGAGGTACTGACACTGTGTCCGACTCAGCCTTGGTTTGCCCTGACAAGCAGAGACAAAACAATGCGTCCCCTAAATAGTTCAGAATGTGTCGACATGGCGTAGAGGATCTCTTGATAGGAGGAATGCCAACGTTCTCATCAACCAGCGTCTTTGATGTTAAGTAATTTACAATTAATAATAATAGATAGCATTTGTATAGCGCATATCCCCACTCAACAGCAGGCTCTATGCGCAAATCAACCACTTGTGATAGGAGAATTACCAAAGCTGTCGACAACTAGCATTTATTGTGTAATGGTTAGACCCTTTGTCATAATCACTCAGAAGACAGGAGTCCGCTTACAACATATTATGGGATTCAAAAGAAATTTAATCTACTTTATGTAGTATCTCCATCTGGGAGCTTACTTGTTATTTTGCGTAATTTTCGTCAATCTTAGAACTCATAACTCGGGTCCATGATACTTTTGTCCGGAATGACATAATGCCCTTCAATATGGACGTCATTCTGACAACCTCCTGCATCTAGATATTAATCTGATCGTCTGGTCTTTATCTTGCTATCAGATACATTGTACCTAAGCGAGAGAAGGAGTATGATGTTTACACTTCTCTTTCTGACTTTAAACAAACCTTTGTGCAAAACAGACATGTGCTTGTATCTACCCTTTCCCTTTTCTTCGTCGTCAATCCACATCAAATTCCTTCTATAGACTTCAACATAAGTTAAGCACCACTTTGACAGGCTGCCCTGGTTTTTTCAAAGTCCGAAAAAAGACAGCAAGAAATGTTTCAAAATTGTTTGCTCTGAAAGTGTTAATGGGTTACCAATGCGTACTACAAAGCTTCCTAAAGGAGCAAAATCACCACGGGGAGCACGGAAATCCTCGGAGAATTTTAACCAAATTTGCTGTTTTTTAAATCGATTTGTGTGCGACACCACGGACACTCCTCAGTTACATTTTCTGGTGCACGTCATAAACGGACGTACGGTCTCGAACTGTGCTCACTTTGGTGGCAATATAAACCCTTGTTTGCGCCAAATCCAGGAGCGCATCAACAGGCCACCAAGACGAAAGCTGAGAGACTTTGATCGTGCCAAAGCTATGGCATGACTGCAGGATGGAGTGCGAGCCCGAAAGGTTGCCAGAAGGCTTTCAGTGTCACACTCTGTCATTGTCCGATTAAGGCAGCGCCATCAAGCCACTGGATCAGTCCAAGAGCGCCCACGTGCAGGTCGACCCAAGAAAACCACTCAGAGTGTTGGCAAGTGGTCCTTAACTTTTGTTGAAGTCTGTATGGCAGGTAAGTGCGGCCACAGGGGAAGCCACAAGTCAACACCTTTCATTTTTCTTATCCTTCTATTTCGCTGGAGAATTATTCTCCTCTGTGAATGAACTGGTCAAGGTCAGACGTTGACGGACGAGCTTCATCATCATCCTCATCATCGTCATCCTGTGCCAGATCTGCGACCGACATCGGCGATCATGGTTCTTCTTTCATTTCTTGCTCGGACGCTTTTAAAAAACTACGTTTTCCTGATCTTTCCCTGTTAACCATTTAGTTTTGTTTTGAGTCCCTAAATAGATAATCACATAATGCAAATAGCGGGAGGTTGGTGGGCGCCACTGATTGGTCTACTTCTTTATTTTTACTGAGTTTTTCTGTCTGTTTTTCTGTCTTACTTTTCCCAGCACTAAATGACCCTTATTGTGCCCATGTGCTTCTCCCAAAAAGGTTATAAATAGAACGATAACCTCTTTGGCTTCTCCTCAAACAAGCAAAAATAACCCACATTGTCTGAAATATCCGAGAAAAAGAACGTGTTAAAAAGCGTGCTTCGTTTTCGCACCCTCCAGCATCGTTAATGAACTCATAGGCGGAAGGAGATACAATTTATATGTCTAATTCACAATACCATGCGCTGAGAAAAACCAAAATGGCGATGGTATCGTCAGCCTGTGACTGGCTGAAGGATTGTGCTGTCAATCTTCCAGGAAATTGTCACATTCGTTTGTACGACTTGAGCCCTGGGAACCTTAATTGCTCTATGGACTGTTTTGTTTTTGGTGTGTTCTCATTTTGTTTTGTTCGTTTCGCCTAAGGACGTGGACGAGTGGTAAGAGATATAAAATCATTACCTTTGAATTACGAGGTTCTGTATGACATTTTGGGCTGGATCTATTTTGAGTAACTGAGACCGTGAGATCAGAAATCAGTTTACCTGCTAAGATTATTCTGAGTAGTTATCAAGATATTCAAAGATTTGCATTCGAAAAAAAGCTTGAAAGTATAACTCGACATTTTTATGTCAAATTTCTCAAAATTAGAATGTAGTCTAGATCTAGATCTAGATCTAGATCTAGATCTAGAATCTTGATTTGGTACTAGATCTAGATCTAAATAGTTAAAACTTTGGGATTCTAGGGTAACAAACTTTCACTGATAGTGTGTATGCAAAACCCAGCCCTTCATTGTTTTTACAAATTTTTCTAAACCGTTTCTTAATGTTACTTTTTAATTTGTCTTAAAAGCGGATAGTTTGGTGAAAAGTCACCAAAAACATTCTAAGCTCTATGCACCTATGTGTTTTACCCCCATTGCCTGCTTGTTTTTTCTGTACTTTTCAACTTGACCTCATAATAATGTATCGTAATCTTCAAACTATTTCATTAAACATTCACGGTCCCAATCCTTCATGAGCACAAAGATGGGCACGAAGTATATAGAGGCTAGGGAATGAAAAATCCTCAAGAGGAAGAGGAAAAAGAGGAGGAGGTAGAGGAGGAGGAGGAGGAGGAGATGGAAGAAGAAGAGGAGGAAGACTTGAAGAAGACTTGAAGAAGAAGACTTGAAGAAGACTTGAAGACTTGAAGAAGA
>NW_004797380.1:1294215-1295304 GCF_000002075.1 Aplysia californica | reverse complement strand
CCCGCCAACGTTCCCAGGCCATGTTGGAGACGTTAGACAGCGCCATCTCACACGTGATCATATCGGAGAAGGACACAGAGAGCAAGGTGATGGCCTGGAGGAAGCTGCTGCAGTACCTCTTCACCCAGCTCACCAAGAACTTACCCAACACGTAGGTGCTCACCCTGGCCCGTGTCTATCTGTTCCGCGCAATAATTTAGCGATCCGCGCAGTCGCCCTGTCCAAAGAGGTTTTATATATTATTTTTTCTCGCAATTTAGTGATTTAACGATCGTATAATTTCGCGGCAATCTTAAGATTGCTTTCCGCGTTTTAACGATAGTATAGTTGTGCGGAAATAACATGAAGATTGCGTTAATATTTTTTTTTATTTTTGAAGAGCTCACAAGAATGATACAATAATGCCAGGCAATCAAACTCAAAGTTCACAAAGTACATTTAATTTATTTCATATCTTTAATTTTTTTTCAAAAAATTCTTTTCCATCTTTATTCTTTTACTCACATCAAGGAACATTTATATATTTTCAAAAATGTAAAAATATGAAAATTAAAATTAAACATAAAATTAAGGATGATACTGAAGAGCCCACAAGAATGATACAATGCCAGGTATCAAACTCAAAGTTCACAACGTAAATTTAATCTGTCTTAAAATTAACTTCCATCTTTGGTCTTTTTCTCACATCAAGGAACATTCGTATATTTTCAAAAGTGTAAAAATATGAAAATTAAAATGAAAATTAAGATATGAAACTGAAGAATTTACAAGATTTATACAATTTATACGATAGTTAAAACGCCCAGCGCAATCTTAATAATCTTATTGCACAGAAAATCCCGGTCTACTACCACGGCTCTTGACGGCAGAAGATATTCGGAGACGTCTCTGGCGAGCACCCAGGAACTATTCGGAGACGCACTCCCGCACACAGATGCGCTGCTTTGAGGGGTCAGGCTGCGTATTGTTTGCTGCAGATCACACATAATATAATCACTAAAACTGTCGGAAATCAATTATTTTCAAGACAATTTCAAACTTTACCTCAAAATATCAAATTCTGGGTTTCAACTCAGGGGCATGCCCCCC
>NW_004797380.1:1291154-1294115 GCF_000002075.1 Aplysia californica | reverse complement strand
CCTCAGTCGGAGACGTCTCCGGATAGATACTGTGCTCTCGACTAGTTGGCAAGATCTCCACACTTCACCCACGCACATTTGCGCAAGTCTTCTAGAGAGCGGTCAAAGATAAAATATTTTAAAAAAAATCAATAGCATGTCGTGTTATTTGGCTGAGTTTAAGGTATAATTTAGTCACTTTTAAGGACAAACGTGCTAACCCAGATTTCGGGGTTTTCAGAAATCTTGACCTACACCAAAGGTGGGCATTTCCCTAGCTATAGGAGAAGTTTGGTTTCATCGGTATGTATATTTGTTTAGTTACACAGAAAATTTTTCTTGACTCTAAAAGAAACTGAGCAAGGGTCCAAAACTTTATCTTCGATTGTCTCAAAACAGCATTATTCGGGATAACCCTCTTTGTGTTTAAAACGACCCTTTGAAGACTCCTGGGAAAAAAACAAACCCCCACATCAGATACGTCATATTTTCAGAAAGTGATACATTCATCAAAGTTTAAAAGTCTTCATCACTTCATAGTAGGTATAGGATTACATTTTATTTTACTGTACGAGTACATTTATTATAGCACAGGCCAAAGCTGGGTTCTCCGTGGTAGGTATCGTTTTTGGAGAAGGCAGCTCGAGTTTTAAAGAATGCAACAAAAGGAGAAAAAAAAAAAAACAACCAACAACGTTATTTATTGCAACACAATTGTGACTTCTCTGGGTTTTTCCGCTGGAGTCTTCATTTACATGAACAATTCACCACAAAAAAGGGGGAGGGGGTAAAGGAGATATCATACATGACAGGACGCTACGGACAAAAATCCAACACGTTTTTCTTTTCCCCCGCGCTGGCTCAAACGTAGGGCGTTACGATATTATTTTTATTTTTTTGGTTGCTTTTATTCCATTACCACTGAGACTTGCGTGGTAGATTATGCCGCAACTCCCTGTTTCTTAACCCTCTACCGACCACAACACGAAATACTGACACGTACATGGAAGCTGCTTACACCTTATCAAATACTGACACGTACATGGAAGCTGCTTACACCCTATTAAATACTGACAAGTACATGGAAGCTGCTTACACCTTATCAAATCCTGACAAGTAAATGGAAGCTGCTTACACCTTACTAAATACTGACAAGTAAATGGAAGCTGCTTACACCTTATCAAATACTGACAAGTACATGGAAGCTGCTTACACCTTATCAAATACTGACAAGTAAATGGAAGCTGCTTACACCTTATTAAATACTGACAAGTAAATGGAAGCTGCTTACACCTTATCAAATACTGACAAGTACATGGAAGCTGCTTACACCTTATCAAATACTGACAAGTAAATGGAAGCTGCTTACACCTTATTAAATACTGACAAGTACATGGAAGCTGCTTACACTGCAGTATGCTTTCCAAGGAGTTGAGAATGTTTCAGAATGTTATCACGTCTGCTGGGATGTAGATTGTAAATATACAATTAATGCTACTCATCTATTTATTTGTTTGTTACATTATAAATGTGACAGAAATGAAATATCTGTACGCTTCCCAGAGAGAAGGGAATGTTTCAGAATGGTATCAGGTCTGCTGGGATGTAGGTTGTAAGGTGCATACAGCTTGCTGTTGAGCGGGAGCGTGGGCTGTACAAATGCTATTGATCCATTTGTTTGTTTGTTTATTATAAATGTGATATAACTGAAATATCCGTAGGCTTACTGACAAAGTTAAGAAAGTTTCAAAATTTTGTCAGGTCTGTGAGGTAATAGGATAGACTACAAAACGCACAGAGCTCGATCTTGACCTGGAATTCGTGCTATACAATAAATTCTATTTATTTATTCATTCATTCATATATATATATTTACTATAAATGTGACATAAATGAGATATTTAATTCCCATTAAAGCGGAGCAAAAACAAAACAAAAACAACGACAATAACAGCAACAACAGCAATAACAACAATAACAACAGCAACAACAGCAATAATAACAACAACAATGACAACAAAAACAGCAACAACAACAACAACAACACAAACAACAATAACAACATCGAGAGTTTGGTACGAATCTACTAATAGTCCAGGCATCCACATCCCCGCCCCAAGGATCAACTACAAACCCAGGGAGATAAGAGGGTTAAACATTTCTTTGACGGCATTGGGTAAGACTTTTCTTCCAAAGTTCGCCCACGCAACATGAATACATGACGACGAACTGACGCGAGAATTTTTCACCGTCGTACCTAAACGCCCATGAATATTTCATAGAAATTCAAATAACCTGGATGCTTATCGAAAGAAATTATATGGAGAGCGATCCGAAAAGTGAAGTAGAAGTGCCTGCCGAATAAATACTTTTATGTGGATCTGAATAAAACTTACGCGTTAAGTAGTAGCGTCTTTGAACTACCTCTCAGCATAGCCACCACTCCTTTTCTTTTCCCTTTTTTTTCTCACCGTCCAACATAGTAAAGTGCATACGTTCTGGTAATCTGAAACATTGACATCTTCTGTATTTTGATAATAATCGAAGTTCTTCTCATGCGTCCTTTTGTTGTTGTTGTTGTTGTTGTTGTTGTTGTTGTTGTTGTTGTTGTTGTTCTTCTTCTTCTTCTTCTTCTTCTTCTTCTTCTTCTTCTTCTTGTTCTTGTTCTTGTTCTTGTTCTTCTTGTTCTTCTTTTTCTTTTTCTTCTTCTGCCTCGTCAGCAGCAGCAGCAGCAGCAGCAGTAATGTCAGTAGTAGTAGTAGCAGTAGTAGTAGTAGCAGTAGTAGTAGTAGTAGTAGTAGTAGTTGTAGTAGTAACAGCAGCAGTAGTAACAATAGTAGTAGTAGCAGCACCAGCGGCAGTAATAGTAGTTGCAGCAGCAGCAGCAGCAGTAGCAGCAGCAGCAGTAGTAGTAGTAGTAGTAGCAGTAGTAGTAGTAGTAGTAGTAGTAGTAGTAGTAGTAGTAGTAGTAGTAGTAGTAGT
>NW_004797380.1:1285396-1286692 GCF_000002075.1 Aplysia californica | reverse complement strand
GCTGGTTTACGTAAAAAAGGAGTCGGAACTTTTCTTTCGTAGCATTAGTCTTGGGAATCGGTTCCCGACTAGATTCTTCGCCCAGTTAACCCAGATTTCGGGGGTTTCCATAATTGTTTACCTACACCGAAAGGGGGCATTGCCCTACATGTAAGAGAAGTTTGGTTTCATTGGTGTGTATATTTGTTTGGTTATAGAGAAAACTCTCCTTATCTTTTAAGAAAACTGAACAAGGGTCCAGAAATTATACCTTCGATTTTGTTAAAACAGTGTCTTTCGGGATAGCCCCTTTGTGCATAAAAGTGACAATATCAAAATGACCCGGGAAATGATGCACTCCGGATCTTCCATGATGTCAATGACAGGAAAAGTGCCTCAGCTAAGGTGAACATCTTCTTCTATCCTTTCCCTCACTACTATCTCTTTTTCTTTTTTTATGGGTGTTGGCTGGTGCTCTGGTGTGGTTTGCTCATTTGTGAGGCAGCGTGGTGGAATCAGGCTCTCGTCAATTTTTGGCCATGTAGAGTTATTGATATCATCTTAAAGCTTGTTCACTTGTATTTATTTGGATGAAAAAAATATCCATTTATCTTGAATACTAGTCGAAATATGTGCGACTGAAGGAGGTTGGGTTACCTGTTTTCAGAGCTAAAATTAGAGAGAAAATGGGCCGTCAAAGATTAGTTATTTCCTCAGCTTAAGAGTTCGTGGTAACAGAAAAGTTACATTTTTTTGTGCCTTTAATCACCTTTTTTCCCGAAAAATCCACACTGAAATTAGTTCTTTATTGGGCATGAAAGGTGTTGAGCCAAAAAACAAAAATTTGATGAAAATTCACAAACCTGCGGAAAAATGCAAGTTTCTTTACTTTGATTATTTTGACGAGAGCCTGATTCCACCACGCTGCCTCACATTTTGTCCTTTCAAGCGCTTTTATTGTCCTTTCCTCTCCTCTTTTTTCTTTGTATGTTACTCTCTAGTAACACCTCTATTCTTTCCGGCATTAATATGATGAACCAGTTGTTTTGCGAATGCCGTCAAACTCTCACTGAATCAAACATCTGACCTTTACCTCTATTGAATTGAAAGACCTGAATTGTGTGGAATTGCTTCTCTATACTCGAACTAAAAGCGTCCAAGATCCGAACCTCAACGGGGGGCGTTTATGTGAGGGATGTGAGAGGGACGTATCTGACTACGCCATCGCTGAAGATGCACTTTTATCTTTATCGTTCAGGGTAGTATGCAAGTGAGTGTCTGTGTGTGTGTGTGTGGGGGGTGATACATAACGTGTAT
>NW_004797380.1:1281726-1283301 GCF_000002075.1 Aplysia californica | reverse complement strand
TTGTTGTTGTTCTTCTTCTTCTTCTTCTTCTTCTTCTTCTTCTTCTTCTTCTTCTTCTTCTTCTTCTTGGTGTAGTGGTTAGGCGCTTGGGCATCATACACAGAGGGCTCTATTTCAATTCCTGAGTGGGGATAATTATTAATGGAGCATTTCGGTCTTTCTGCTGGGATGTTGTATCCCCTCTCATTCCAGCTAGGCCCTGACAGGCAAGCTCTGAAGCCCGCCTCCTAAATGATGCAAACTATGTCGATGGGGGTGCAAAAAACATCTACATAAAACAGACAAGAATGATAACTTCTAAGCAAATTTATGAAATGATCATTTTTTTTCAGATCGCTTTACACATTTCCAAAAAATCACTGAGTCTGTATAAGTCAATAGGTTGGGAGCACTGCCAACTACCAAGAAAAACTGTTTTTTGCGAATTAACAGGCTTTTCACACTTTTTTTGGCCTGACCCTGTTGAAGCACAGGGTAAAAAAACCAGACAAGCAAAAGCGAAAAACCCCCCAAAAACACACAAAAAAACAACGAAAACAAAACAAAACAAAACAAAAACAATAAAATGCAAAAAGGCAAAAAAATAAAAACAATATAAAAACAAAAACAATGCAAAAGCAAAAAACCCCAACAACAACAAAAAACAACCCACACAAACCTCAAAGAAACCAACGACAAACAAACGTAGTACAACTCTATTGCGTTCTCTCTGTGGTTGAGGAATGCTTGAAGGATGACATAAATCTTTTGTTGATAGTTGAAGGAAGCGACAGCAGCAGAGGAGCCAACGCTTTGATAGAGGGTGGTTGGTGGGTGCTCTGTTGCAGTTGCTGTGGTTTGCTCCGTCTTTCCTATCAAACATCCATCTTCTTTTATTTTTATTTGCATGGTACTATCTACTAAAACTTCTAATCTTCAGTATTTATGCGAACTGTTTGTGTAAAGAATTATCAAAACGAATGTAACCTAAAAATTTATTGGAAGTCCAGTGAAACTCATACCTTTAAAAAAATGTATCGTATCAGGTGATAAGATAGATAGACCTGTATCTCTATGAAGGGCTCTCTGTGCTTAAAGAATTGCCTATGCCTCAGACTCAAAACGGTAAGATCGTAGGTTTGAATCCCTCCAGGGCCCCAACGTTGATTCCTTTGCAAAGGCACTTTACACGAATTTTCCTCACTTCACCCAGGTGGGAATGGGTACCCGGCTATAGACAGTGGAAGCTCTTGTCAGTTTGTTAGTGTTTGAGTGTCTTAATCAGCTGCTTGCACTGTATGATTCCCGAAATTCCTGAAATCATAATATGCTAATGAAGACAACACAATTAAGTTGGGAGGGGAGGGGAAGGGGTGGAGGGTGCTCTGATCTGTTTTGCTCCTTCCTTGGTATAAAACATAACATATCGACTTATTTCCCCTTCTTTTTGTGTGTTTGTAACACCCCCCATTGTTATGTTTTGATGTGGAAGTAATGTTTTATAATGTTAGAGAGTTGCCTTAGAAACAACCAGGCTGAGAAGCGCCAGCGACGAAAGGAAAACAGCGGAAATACAGAGCTTCGATCTACGTCACT
>NW_004797380.1:1277413-1278954 GCF_000002075.1 Aplysia californica | reverse complement strand
AAGAAGAAGAAGAAGAAGAAGAAAAAAAAAAAAAAAGAAGAAGAAGAAGAAGAAGAACAAAAATAATAATAAAAAAAAAAGAAATGTGTCGACGAGAGGTTGAAACATCATCTACTATATAATTCCGAACGATTAATCATTATGATTTTATTATTATTATTGTCTTTCGTTTGAAGGAGAAGCAACGATGTATGGAGAACATTCCCTTTCTGTACCCGATCTTCATGATAGCCGACAAACAAGCCCAGGTATTTAATATATCACATTTTTGCCCTATGCACTTTAAGAGTGAACTTTTAAAGCTATGTCTCTTATCTTACAGAGGGTTATAAGGCGCTCGCAACTGCATACGGTCATATAAGCGCTATCTTTATACGTTTAGCCTATGGTCTACTTAAGTTTTTCATAAAGCCAAAAATGAAAAAGAAAAAAAAAACCAACGATAACTTGTTAATAATTGTTCCTATTTTTGGAACTCTGAAGGCAGAATAAATTAAAACAAGGTCAGGTTTCGTACGGGGGAGGGGGCGGAAAAGGGGCGGGGGGCGGGGTGAGGATAAAGCCGTTTTTTTTAGGGCAATACATGTAAATATATTCTTTTCAAGAGAAAAGAAATGGTACCTTTCAGTTTGATGAGAAAGACGTACATGAACAGATACTGTTATGTTCAGGGGCAAGCAGAAATGGCAAGGTTGTAAAATTGTTCTGTGTTTGTGTAATTGTGTATTCCTGTATGTATAATAATATTATGTCTATGTACTTTATATATTATGCATGTATGTATTTATATTTATGTATATATGTATGCATGTGTGTTTGCCATTGTAAACCAAATTGACCTTCCTTTTGGGATCAATAAAAATGATTTTTTTTAAAAGTCGGACGTGGGTGAAAAATCTCGGAGGTTCCGTGTGCAAGTTACACACGTTAAAGATCTCTTGATGGTCTAAAATCGATAAGTGTAGGCTTCGGCCGCCACCCTTGCAAAATTCAACTTTTCCTACGAACTGAAAATGTGTAATGTGCCTCGCGAGCTCATATGACCTTATGCGGTCGCGAGCGCCGTAAAACACTTACCCCCCGAAAAAAAAAAGACTTAGTTCCGGCGTCTGTGGTGTAGCAGTCAGACGCCTCACCGTCACACACAGATGATCCGAGTTCGATTCCAGGAGGGGGAGAATCTTTATCGTGTATCCACATCAGACCACCTACCAACCCCCCACGCAATTCTCCTAGACTGTCGTTAAGTTGTGTGTGTTTTTCCCGCAGTAAGCGTAACAGAGACACACTAATCCAACATGTTATAACTTCCGATCTAAATCTCTACAACCCCACACCTGCAGCCTGACAAACAGGTCTTTTCTTTTCATTCCAACCCGCAAACCTTTTCACACCTGCGCGCTGCCTTGTCAGCAAGTGTGCAGTCACTCTACGTCACTGCCTATCATTCAAGGTCAATATCACCACCATGGTGATATAAGTCTGCAAGCAAAAAAAAACCACAACCCCAAACCCAACAAAACAACACCAACAACAACCCC
>NW_004797380.1:1275064-1277310 GCF_000002075.1 Aplysia californica | reverse complement strand
ACAAACCCCCCCAAAAAAAAACCCCAAAACAAAACAAAACAAACAACAACACAAAACAACCCCATAAAAAACAACCCCCACACAAATAAAAAAACCCCCAAAAAACCCGGAATATTATAACTATAGCCCACTGATTGTCATTCAAATTTTGTTTCTCTATTTGTAATCCGCGCGCGTTTTTCTCTGTGCAAATTATGCTAATGCTGGTTTTTGTTAGACTCGTTTAGTGCAATGTCCCTGCTTGTCTGCACGGTGCTTCTCAAAGGATCGAGGCCTGAATTTACATGGAGTTACTGTCCGTTTATTTGACGAACTCCAAAGGAACAACATTCCTACGTGGTAATTAGCGCGGCGATAATTCCTCATAGATACAAAGATCCGCAGACTGGCACACATAAAGGGTTACGATAGACGAACACATATAACAGGTGGTGGTTAGCGGGTGCTCTGGTGTGCTTTGCTCCTTCTTTCCTACCGAACATCTATCGTCCTGCTCTTTCTTACTTTTTTTTGAGTTTGCTTCTCTTTTGTAACACCTCTAATCTTTGGCACTTTAATGATCTTATTGTCATGCAAGTGCCTAAAAAGACATACTAAAAAAAAAGAACACACATAGACGGTTTGGTTCAAACACCGTCCAAGCGCCTTAGTGATCTGGCACCGTGTCAACAACGCTCACCATTGCTACACCTACAGGCTTACTTATAATAATAATTGCATTTATATAGCGCATATCCATGCTAAAGAGCTTGCTCTATGCGCTTTACAACTATTATTACCCAAGCAGACCCTCTGAGAACACTCAGAAACATTTTCAGCTCCCGCGGAAGCATACAGTGCAAGCTGCGGATTTCCCGCGCTCAAACACTATCAAACTGACAACATCTTTCACTGTCTATAGCTGGGTACCCATTTCCACCTGGGTGAAGTGAGGAAAATTTGTGCAAAGTGCCTTTCCCAAGGACACAACGTCGGGTCCCTGACGGGATTCGAACCTACGACCTTACGGTTGCGAGTCCGAGAGCCTAACCACTAGGCCACCGACTTTACTATTACTTTTATCCGCCGATTATACCCTTTTGTGTGTCACGGGAAGAAAGATACGTCTCTCTGCCTCCAGCCGGAGAGCTTGGGTCAGGGGGATGCTTTGAGATTGAAAGCGATGGAGGTCACATGGTAAAAAAGGTAAAATAGGAGAGAAAATCTCCACCAACGTTTGATGACTTGCAAAGCTTGATTGTCCTTGGAAACTACAAGTTTACGTTTCTTGTGCCTTTGGTCAACTTTTTCCATTAAAATTCCATACAAAAATGTGAGGCAGCGTGGTGGAATCAGGCTCTCGTCAATTTTTGGGCATGTACAGTTATTAGTATCATCTTAAAGTTTGTTCATTTGTCTTTATTTGGATGAAAAAAACATCCATTTTTCTTGAATACTAGTCGATATATTTGCGACAGAAGGAGGTGGGGGTCACCTGTTTTCAGAGGTAAAATTAGTGAGAAAATGGACACCAAAGATTAGTTATTTCCTTAGCTTAAGAGACCTGGTAATTGAAAATTTACATTTCTTGTGCCTTTAATTAACGTTTTTCAGACCAATCCACACAAAAATTAGTTCTTTAAATGGCATGAAAGATGTTGAGCCAAAAAACAAAAATTTTATAAAAATTCACAAACCTGCGGAAAAATGCAAGTTTCGTCACTTTGATTATTTTGACGAGAGCCTGATTCCACCACGCTGCCTCACAAATGTGTTTTTAATGGATATACAAGGTCTTGAGCACCCCTCCCTACCTAATTACTGCATGCAATATTATTGCACTCTTTTTGCTATATTTCCTTTAGTTGCTTTCTAAAATCTGTATAAAGTCCTAATCACACTGATTGTGTTTTCTGAGCTGGAGTGCAAAACAGCATGACCTGGGCTACTGAAGGACAAACAACATCACGCACTCGTGACTTTCATGACTATTTCAGGCTGTCTTGTAGAACTTTTGGCATTGGACTCTGTGGCTTTTGGTCTTGTCGCTTCGTCATCTTCTGGGGAGAAGATGTGAAAATGTGACTCAGTCAACTTACTAGTATGATGCTTGCCTTTCTTACTGAAAGTACACTGTTCGAACCTGTTTCATAAAGGCATGCCCAATTTTCTCTTATTCTTCTGCTTTTTCTGTTTCCCCCTCTTCCTCTTTAAAAAAAAAAATCAAAGCCTACTCCTTAAATACAATAAAATGAAACCCCCCCCCC
>NW_004797380.1:1264531-1271199 GCF_000002075.1 Aplysia californica | reverse complement strand
CCTCTCTCTCTGCCTCTCTGTCTCTCTCTGTCTCTCTCTGTCTCTGTCTCTCTCTGTCTCTGTCTCTCTCTGTCTCTCTCTGTCTCTGTCTCTGTCTCTGTCTGTCTTTGTCTCTGTCTGTCTGTCTGTCTGTCTGTCTCTCTCTGCCCCTCTCTCTTTCTCTCTGTCTCTGTCTGTCTGTCTGTCTCTGTCTCTCTCCCCTCTCTCTCTTTCTATCTGTCTCTCTGTCTCTGTCTCTGTCTCTCTCTGTCTCTGTCTCTCTCTCTGTCTCTCTCTGTCTCTCTCTCTCTCTCTCTCTCTCTCTCTCTCTCTCTCTCTCTGTCTCCCCTCCCCCCTAGACATTACTTGTAATACTCTAAGTACTCAGGAGCCTGTGTAAGCATAGACCACATCACGAATTCTACAAACGAAAAAATCCTCCAGTAAAACCTTATAATATATGATACTATCTTTAAAAAGATACAACTTTGAAATTGCATTTACAATCTTGCTCACTGAGGATTACAAAGTTCTATCTGACATTTTGGGCCATTTTGAGTTACAAAGACCATGAGGTCAGAAACCAAATTTTTAATGTTCTATCTACTCTATCGAAATCTTAAGATTATTCGGAGTCATTATGATTAATATATTATTCAAAGAACTGCATTCGAAAAAATCTTGACGTTATGCTACGCCAAATTTCTATTTGAAAAAGTAGGTAGCCTTCTGAGCAAATAGAACTTGGTAATTTTAAGGTAGTGACTGGTCAGCAAACACCAGTGGAAGCTGCCCAAAGTCTGAGCTGGTACACTCTCAGAGGCACGTACTTTCGAGAAAACAAACCAAAAAAAAAAACAACCTTATCAAAGTCGTGCACTATCAGAGCCACGCCCTTTCGAAACGAAACCCCCCCAAAAACTAACAAAACAAAAAACCTATCAAAGTCGTGCACTATCAGAGCAGCGCACTTTCGAAAAAAAATTCTATCAAAACGGCAAACGAGCAGCGTACTTTTTGCCGATATCAACACAATTAGATTTGTATTAGTTTGGGTAATTTGCAATCTAATAATAGTATTGATGTAGTCAAAAGTGCGCGGCTCTCAAAGTGCGCGGCTTTGATACATTTTCTTCGTATGTGAGGGGCTCTGATGTACTTCCCGTGAGCTAAAGTACCCGGGAAGTGATTTTAGAATAATTTTATTATTAAGCTTATTTTATAACCACTCAGGACAACACCTCTGCAAAGAGGTCAGTGCTGGAAAAATGTGCGAGCTACTTATTTTGTTTAATACTTATTTGGTTGGAGAATAGGCATCATTGTAGGCGGCACAATGCCATAGCTGCTCCTCCCTCCTCTCCAGGATCCACGAAAGGGTCTGCCTGCTGATCGTGCTAGTTATCAGCTGGTTGGATATTTTTCTGGCTTTCCCACACAAATTGCTGTCTCTCCCCGACCCTCTAGAGACAGCAAACTTAGCATGGATGTTTTTAATTCCACAGAATATTATTCGCAGGAGTTACGGTGTATGTGCTCCGTGCTTGAGCTCCAACCAGGGCAATATGCGGACTACACTACACTGACACTAACATAATTTTCTAGGGGGCTCTCGTGGTCTAGAGGTAAAGTGTTCGCTTCTCATCAAATTCCTGGTTCTTTCTGTTGCCTTTCTGTTGCCTTTCTGTTGCCTTTCTGTTGCCTTTCTGCTGGTACGTCTAGGCTTCTTGGCGCTTGTTTTACTGCCGTCTTTAATCCATACCCCTAATCGAATGGTAGACAAGATCAAACACCAAGCTTTCTCGGATAGGGGCGAAAAAATCTCGGAGGTCTCATTTGCAAGTTGCGCATGTTAAGGATCCATTCATTGGTGGTCCTAAAATCGATAACAGGGCAAAATTCTAAATTTCCTACCAACTGAAAATGTTTAATGTGTCCCACTCGCTCATATGACCTTATGCAGTTGCGAGCGCCGTAAAACATTTACCCGAAAAGAAAAAAAGAAAACAAGAAAACACCTCTGCAAAGAGGCCCGTATTAGGTTTTTTTAAAGTTCGAGGCCCCTGCATCACAGCAAAGGTCGATTCATAATAATATTATTTTGCTGAGATCTTAACCCATCTATTTTCAAATCCAGACCAGAGATTTGGGTAACAAAACATGTCTCAGGGCAAAAGTGCATTCCTGCTTTTCATATTATTATATATCAGTTAAAAGGCGTAACAGTTCGTCGGGTTTTTATTTTTGATCGATTCTAGAAGTTCGGCAAACGTCGTTTTTACCCTCTCAAAAGGACAGCCCAATTACCAACAGCATTATCTGCTCTTTATCGTTGGCGACAGTGAGCTGAAATCTCGGAGACAACCTTTGTGTTTTCATGACATTCCTCCGTCTTTCACATTCTTTGGCTCTCTTTACGCTACCCTCGTCCATTCAATTTCAGCGAATTGAACTGAGCGAGAATAGATTGCTTCTCTTTTGTGACTTCACAAAAGAACATATTATTATCCTACATTTCCCGCACAAAAAGCAGGGATGGAAAGAAGACACAGATGTTTACATATTACCTGGGGTTATTGGAGGGGGAGGGGGAGGGGAAGGTGAGGATGAGGGGTGGGAAGGGGAGTAAGAGGATGAGGGTGTGGGAACAGGGGATCGAGGATTGAGGGAGGGAAAGAGACTGTGTCCTATATTCCTATCTCTTGATCTCATTCTTCTCTTTCTCCTGTCTGTCTCTCTGTCTGTCTGTCTGTCTGTCTCTCTCTTTCTCTCTCTCTCTTTCTCTCTCTCTTTCTCTCTCTTGCTCTCTCTCTCTCTCTCTCTCTCTCTCTCTCTCTCTCTCTCTCTATCCAATTGGGATAATCCCTTTAATTCAGTTGGTAACTTGATAAATTACGCAGCGAATAGTTCTGGTTCGAATCTCCAAAAAGACGTTTTTATCCTGGGTTCTTTTTGGACAGTTTTAAATCTCTTCACCCAGTTGGCTCGGTTCTATCGGGGACGGACGTTACATTCGGAGGTTCTGTCTCTTAAATAAATAACCTTACAGTGTTGAAAGGAGCGTTTAACCTATAAAATGGTTCCTGATACTAATGGTGTCCCATTGATGTGTTTATGCTCTAGGAAAGTCTCGTGATCATCATCATCATCCGGTGCCTTGCCGAATGGCGTGGGTGATCATGAACCTCCACTTCACTCTGTCTTGCGCTGCAGCAATGGTGTCTGTTGTTCTTGCTGCTCCTAGCCATGTTGTCATCTTGCCCAGTATCTTTTCCCTCTGTCTGCCTCTGCCTCTCTTTCCATCAAACTTGCCTGTTGTTACAATATTCTCTAATGCTTCTTTCCGCATTGTGTGTCCGAAGAAATTTGCCAAAAGTCTCATAGACCAAACTAATATCCCCACTCACAGTTACGTGCATTTTTAGTACAATGTATTACTTTTTTAAAAAAATCTTTTTTACAGTTTTTGCACTCGATTATCGTTGTGCTTCGAGGGCAGAATAAGATGCAGTTTTCAATGATAAGCCAACTCTTCAGATCTTTCAACTGAGATTTTGCACTTTCGGAGGCTTCCATTGATTCCTTCAATCCGTCCTTTGTGTGCCCTACCTAGACCTATTCCTTTGTACCATGGGTACTAACTGTTATTGCTGGGTAACATAATATACAGTCAATCATTAAAGGGGTGACCCTGCCTGATGTCGGTGGTTTAGCAGTAAGGCACTTTGCTGTCTCGCGAAGAAGATGGAAGTTCTATATTTATGAATGAAGATAAGTGAGGTATTGTGGTGAAATCAGAGGCTCGTCAAAATAATGAAATCAAAGAGATCAGTTTTTTGGGGTTGATGGACAATTTCTTTCTCATATTATATTATTTTTGGGGGGCTCAACACCTTTTATATCCATTTAAGAACACACTTTTATGTGGAGTTTACTGAAAAACATTGATTTAAGTCACAAAATATTATGCAAATTGTCAGTTTTCAAGGATTCTCAGGCTATGAAAGTTACCAAAATTTGGCAGCCATTTTCTCGCTAACTTTACCTCTGAAACCAGGCGACCCTGACCTCCTTCAATCACATATAGTTCGATTTCTCTATTCAACACAGTTGGATATTATTTTTTCACGAAAAGTAAGGCAAATGAAAAGGTTTTGAGATAGTATCAATAACCCCATAAGCCCAAAAGTTGACGAGCGCCTGATTCCACCGCATCGTGACACGTAATTAATTCCTTATAGAGTGTTCCCGTCTGCCAGTGGAACGTCGCATCCTCTTCAGCCCAGGTTTGGACTAGAATAATAACATAGCTTGTTCACTTTTGTCTGTCCTCAGCTCAAAGTTAAAACAAGATTTACAACCAAAAAAACCCCCCACCAAAAACCCCAAGAAATACAAAAGCAAAAAACAAAACAATATGTACAACAGCACAACAACAGCAATAGCATCAGCAAAAAATTTTTTTTTCATGAAATAAAGAAAAAAGAACAAACATTTTCACTCTCTCTTTTTCTTTCTCACTCACTCCCTCACTCACTTACTCTCTCTCTCTCCTCTCTCTCTCTCTCTCTCTCTCTGTCTCTCTCTCTCTCTCTCTCTCTCTCTCTTTCTTTTCTCTCTCTCACCCCCTAAACCCCCCCCCCCGCCTTTCTCTCTTGCTTTTCTATCCGAGAATCTCTCTCTTTCTCCTTCGGTTGTCTGTACACAAATCCCTTCCATTATCCCGTCGAGGGTTTTACAGAGCTCAAGGACGGAGACATGATTGCAGAGAAGATAACAAGAAGAAGTGTCGATGTTTATCCTGTTACTTGACATTATTGTTTTGATTATTACAACATAGGACTTTCTTCCTTTTTATTATGTTAAAGACAGTGGGTTGAAAGACGAAAACAATTATTTCTTTTTCAAACAGGACACGCAAAAGAAACATGAACTAAAAAAACAAGAAATAATTCTAGTGCATTTGCTTAATGTCCCCATTGACACAAGGATAGGAACGGCAATTAATGGGGAAAAGAACAGGAGATGAAGGGGGGAGGGGTTACGGCTCAAATCCTGTATCGTCATTTAGACAATTTGGAAAGATAATATATTATGTCCGACCTCGGAAAGGGTAAATATACCCCCAACCTCCCCCACCCCACCCCTTTTTCTCCCCCTGTCTCTTTCCTACCAATCTCCTTTTCAAAGAGAAGGGGTCTGAGCCAAGACAGATTCGCTTAGCGCCACAGCACGACCTTTTTATATATTTGTTGTTATCATCTTCTAAAAAAGCACACCCTTCACTCAAGCGTTTGTTTTGTCTTCAGCTACTTTGCGATGTCACGGTAATCTAGTACCTGGTTAAAAGACAACCCCCCCCCCCCCAAAAAAAAAAAAACAGCCCAACCCCCAACAACCCTCCACTTTAAAAGTTCTCGGCGACGTCGAGCTTTATGCATTGTGCGATATCTTCTTTAATACAATAAATATGAAGTGTGCTGACAAAATGAGTTTCTTCTCAGATTCAAGCCATAAGGAAATAGATACAGCATGCTTATAGGTGAAGTTTTCACTATTTATAAGTATAAAATAATAAAAGACATGTTATAGTTAAAGAAGAATATGGCATCAATTGAAAATCTACAATTTTGACCCTAATGTCGATTTTTGGCCACTATCTCCTTTTGTGGATTGCGAGAAGTAACTCATTTTGTCAGTACGCCTTACAAATATTATCGTATTAACCGTGTTTTCTTGTCTCCTTCCAAGTTATGAATAACTGTCTGTTTTGCATCCTATTTAGACCAGACGAGGAAGAAGGATTTGACTAATATTGTAAGAGGGATGGTACAGATTATGAGCTTTTTTGTTTGTATCCTATTATATTACCTGGATTCCTGGAGGTGTCATCCCGGACTCAGAGCAGGTTGGCTGACGTGTAATGACCCTTGACCCCCCCTCCCCTCCATCCTTTACAGTCGCGAGTTGCCAATGCACATTTTATAATTAATTATCATTGTGAACAGCCAATGCGAAGGCCTATGAACGGACTGTCTGTTGCCTTAGAATAAGAGGGTTCAAAATTCGAACTTTTTGTATGTGAAAACTGAGTTACAAGTCTTGCACACTGTGTCAAATGCTCGAGACAATCTGGCCTGCAGTTTTGTTGCTGCTGTTGTTTTTGTTGCTGCTGTTGTTGTTGTTGTTGTTGTTGTTGTTGTTGTTGTTGTTGCTGCTGTTGTTGCTGTTGTTGTTGCTGTTTTGTCGTTGTTGTTGTTGTTGCTATTGTTTTGTTGTTGTTGTTGTTGTTGTTGTTGTTGCTATTGTGTTGTTGTTGTTGTTGTTGTTGTTGTTGTTGCTGTTGTTGTTGTTGTTGTTGTTGCTGTTGTTGTTGTTGTGTTGTTGTTGTTGCTGTTGTTGTTGTTGTTGTTGTTGTTGTTGTTGTTGTTGCTGCTGCTGCTGTTGTTGTTGTTGTTGTTGTTGTTGTTGTTGTTGTTGTTGTTGTTGTTGCTGCTGTTGTTGCTGTTGTTGTTGCTGTTTTGTCGTTGTTGTTGTTGTTGCTATTGTTTTGTTGTTGTTGTTGTTGTTGTTGTTGTTGCTATTGTGTTGTTGTTGTTGTTGTTGTTGTTGTTGTTGCTGTTGTTGTTGTTGTTGTTGTTGCTGTTGTCGTTGTTGCTGTTGTCGTTGTTGCTGTTGTCGTTGTTGTT
>NW_004797380.1:1263177-1264431 GCF_000002075.1 Aplysia californica | reverse complement strand
TCTCCTCCTCCTCCTCCCCCCCCTTTTTTCTCTCTCTCTTTCCCTTACACGTATGCCCCTCCTCCACCACAGACACACATGGACAAACGTACACACACGCATACACATAGCCCCCAAGAGGTAAGAAAACGTTTCTTTTCCCCTTAAAAAAAAGACATTCCCCCACCGATCCCTTCCGCTCTGACACCCGTGAGCTTACATTGCTCATTGGCACGACGCTACAATCGATCTTCAATCCAAAGTCGCTGAAACAGAAAATGTGAGTTTCACGAAGCCGTTCGTCCCAACAAGTGATTTGGTGTCAGAATGGTATGGTTGTCTGAGACCGGTGGATAGTTGTTTTACGCGTGAGGCTGAAGGCTATTTATGTCGAGGTTTGGGATGGACAATTTCCTAAGTGGAAAAAGGGAACTTTTCAGATTTCTGCCCACTGGTTGGTTGGGTTCTTGGATGTCATTGGAAGCTATGGCAATACAGATTCGTGATTCTGAAATCATGAGAGGCAAGGAAAATTTCCTGCCTAAAACTGGGGTTCAGAGTTAGAGCTAGGGTAGGTTGGGGAAAGGAGAATATAAGGAATGGGGCAGAGAAGAGAAGACAGGTGGGAATACTCCTCTATTTAACTAACACATTTTTTACTGATATTCCAGCAATGTGTACAGTTACAACATATCGTACTTTATAAACCATAGGCAGTCGTTTCACTAATTTTACAGAGGAGAAAGTGGATTGCCGTCCTTGTACTCTTACAACAGTTGAGAAAAAAAAAATCAAAATCAGCCCTTTTTAGTTAAGAAATTTAAAGCTTCCAATTTTTTCTATTCTCAGTTACACAGATGCACTCTTGAGCCGAAGACTGAAGTTCATTTTTTTAACGAGATTTAGACCTGCCCTGTTAAAATACTTTTTCTTGAAATAGATTTAGCTGTCTAGTTGTGGGCAGTATTCATTTTGTAAATATTTACCAGGACAGAAAGGGCGTTGGATTCTATTTTTGGAGGTACGATACTGAGCACAATATTTGGTTTGGGGTTTGGGGGTGGGGGGTGGGAGGGGATGTTTTTTGTCTTAGGCAAATATAGAGATTGTGCAAACCTTCGATATATTTTAAAAAATGGATTGAGGTTTTGTGCTTGGTCACGAAATGACAGGAGAAAAGTTAGAGCGTGGATGAGCCAGTATGAGAGTGAGGATCAAAGACCAAGAGTGAGTGAGAGAGAGAGAGAGAGAGAGAGAGAGAGAGAGAGAGAGAGA
>NW_004797380.1:1257714-1263077 GCF_000002075.1 Aplysia californica | reverse complement strand
CACACACACACACATACACCCACGTACACACACACACCCTCTTTCTCTCTTTCTCTCTCTCCTTCACACACACACACACACACACACACACACAAACACACATACAGACACTCACTCACTCTCTCTCTCTCTTTCATTTTCTCTCTCTCTTTCTCTCTCTCTTTCTCTCTCTCTCTATTTCTCCTTCTCTCTCACTCAATCTCTCTGTGTGTATAACGAATGTTTTTATTTGAGGATTATTATCATAATGTGAATTATAATATTATTATTAGCGTGTTGTATGTGTTACCCCTTTCCCTGGTGTGGGTATATTTTTTAAAAACTTTGTCTCATGTTTTGGAAAAATAAAAGGAAAAAAAACATTCTTTCAATAGCAGTTACCCGGGCTCCGATGAAAACAAACACGTCGGTGCCAATACGATCTAAAAATAGTTTGCTTTTTTTTGGGAGATCAAAACAACATTAACCACACGTCTTTGGACTAGAACCCCCCAACTCCCAATAAAAAACCCTACCAAAAAAAGACCAACACAAAAATAATCCTCCTTCTCTTTTTCCATAACGTTCACCACTGCTTTCCGTTCCCCCCTTTTGAATGATAGGGCTATAACTAGGCCCTATAATATTTCAAATCAAACATGACTTAACAAGGTAGGTAATCTTCTCACTCTGACTGACTTCCCTTTGACCTCAATAGAGCTCACTGACGTCATTAAGAGCGGAACAGAGTCACGTGACTAGGCCAGGTGTTCAGGCTGTTGCATAGAGACTATGGGCTGTTGTTTATAGAACCTCTTCAGTGAAAGGTAACAAGCAACGAACACGAATCTGAAAATGGTGCCAGCAGATAAGTTTCAGTTGGTAGCATGTTGGGCTACACTAAATAACAATCTCTATCTGTGGAAATTGACTATTTCTCCCATATTGTGAGAGGTGTAACTCTCATGAAATGGAAGATGAATTTCACTTTATTTTCTATTGTTCACACTTTGTCCATCAAAGGAAATTGTTAATTCCTCCCAGCCTGACTCAGCCCAGTGACAGAAATATGCAATGTTTGACTCATGATAAGAGACATGTGCAGAACCTTTACCTATTCATTATGGAAACATTATTTATCAAAAGAGTGTTTTGTGCAATGTGATGTGGGCCAATGGGCTTACATACTGAATAATGAATAAACTTACTTAATGTTGGGCTACAGTACAAATCGCTTCAGTTCAATTCCTTAATGGGCGATTCCTGAAATTAGGAAGCTGTTTGGGGAGTTTTCCCGTCTGTCCATGCACCTAACTGAATCCTGTTGGAGATCAAATTGATGTTGTACGTTGTACTAGATCATGCTGTTGGACTCGCAAACAAAAGATTGTGAGGTCGGACCCTATCAGGGACCCGACACTATGACCTTGGGGATGTTTTAAAAAAAGTTAAATGGTTTAGGTAAAAAATATAGGTATAACGCTCCTACCAACACTGTCAGGTTATTTAAGAGGCAGGACCCCCAAGTTTAACGCCCGTCTCCGAAAGGACTGATCCAAGTGGGAAATTCGGGTAAAGTGCCTTTCCCAAGGACACAACGTCGGACTGAGTTGAGGTTCGAACCCCCGACCTCGCAATCTCACGATTACGAGTCCGCTAGCCTAACCACTAGGCTACCGATGCCACTTGGGAAAGGCGATTTACGCGATTTCTCCTCACTTCACCGAGATGGGAATGAGTACGGGGCTATAGACAGTTTGTCAGTTTTTACAGCGCTTTATCGACTATTTTCCCTGTCTGCATGCCGGAAACCTGAGAACTTTTTGGGGAGATTTTTAAGGTCTACAGGGATAATAATAGATTGTAAAGCCCATAGCTTATTGAGAGTTTGAGATTTTGCAATGAATGAGCACGAAGTGGGTTTTCACTGGTTACGAGTAATGATGTCGTACGGTATCGGCCAAATACCTCTTTTAGCAGTGCAGAAAGTGGACTGTACTACGGATTTGAACCAGAGCCTTCCCAAGCATTGCTTGCCCAGCACTACACAAACTGAGCTGAAAGCGGGCACCAAAAAAATAGTAATGTGTTTTAAGATTCAAAGTCGATGAAATAAAAACCGATTAGTTTCGGATCACCTGAACCACTAAGCTACATCTATTGACTTCACAAGAAGACAGCCCGCAGCGATGAAAGCAGAAAAGTAATAGAATCCATGATCACCCGAATAGTGGCTTTGATCATTACGTACGTATTCAGAACGCGTCGTACAAGGTCAAAATAAAGTTCTATCAGCCGTTGATATGCGTTTAATGGATTGGATGTCAAAGTCCGTGAACTTTACACGCAAAAGCAAATATAACCTTCCAATTTTCTGAGTACTTTTCTCGAAAAAGAAAAATCCTTTAAGAAAGAAGCGTGGATCAACATAACGATGCCCCCATGATCAGACCTCATAAGGGTCAGAGAGATAATTTTCCAGGAGAAGGAAAAAACTGATTAATTTTAAAACAGAGTTGTCAAACCTCTCCAATTTCGCAAAAACCACTCAGAACGGTGTAACTAATAAATGCGGGTTAGTCACTTTTTAAAAACATATATTGATTTTCTCATGTTATGACGCTTACGAGAAATGATTACACTACCGTGGTTGAGATCAGACCTCGTGAGCGACGACTATTGTCATTTACGAGGTTTGTCACGGTGAAAGGTTGGTCAACTGCATACTCGTAAGCGACAATATTTTCGAACGACAGAAGAACTGGCTTCGGTAGATGATGGTCAGGACACCTTAGAGAGATCAGGGAAGTTAGGGTTTGATTCCCAGCTGGGTTATAATTAAAACATTATCATTTGCAACGTCATGGCTTCCGCGCCATGCACTGGATACAAGAGAAGTGCCAGGACTGGTTTCCCTTTGCCAGAATAACGAGGCTGGATGATGCGTGCAAATTGTCTGACACTTCATTTGCATGTTCAGCTTTGCATCTTCTTACTTACTCATTTTATATACAAACTTCTTAGAGCATCTTGAATTCAAATTCGAAAAACAAACGATTAAGTTATTTATCGTCAAATTAAAGAATGAAGATCCTGCACATGGGAGAACTTTGGTACCTGTCTCGAATCACCGGGCTCATTTGTAATCAAAGTTTGTAAGCGGCAGGATGAGTCTTACGGGTTCTCATCACAACAGCGTTTGGGGAGGGGTGGACTTACGAGCTTTGTTTACTTGCGAGAAAAGACACTTTTATGCAGTTTTTAAAAATGTAAACCTCCAGTTGGCGTGTGCACCATAAAAAGTAGAATACAGTGGTGTGAAAAAGTCTATTTCGCAAAAATTGTCCCTTACGAGGTCTGATCATTGGGGCATCGATAATATAGAGCGTTGCAAATAGAACTTGCAAAGTACTATATATATATATATATATATATATATATATATATATATATATATAGATAGATAGATAGATAGATATATATATATATATGTGTGTGTATATATATATAAATAAATACAAATATTGTAATTCTAAACATCTACAAATTTGATCTACCGTGACCGAACGGGGAGGGAACAGTTATTTGCTCGTCAGCTATATGCCCCCCCCCCCCCCCCCAATGTTTCCTCTATTCTCATTGCGTTCTTGTAGCATAACTAATGACGGTAGGTCCGGATGTTATTCAGGAATCTAGAAAAAGCCTTTACAACGCAATAAATACTGAACAGACTATTTTTCTGGACAGATTATTTTGAAAAGCAGGACCAGATGACACATTTATGCCTGTCGTTTATGCCACGTCTTACAATTTGATGAAAAGGAATGTGTTGAGTTTATTACTCTCTCAACAGTTTCCAACAAAAACACAAGACGTACAAAACAGTTTATTTACGAAGTTCGGTAAAAGTGTAAGATGGCTTCCCAAAAACCTCCAGCGAAAGGCACCGTGAATATGTGTACTTGACCTTGAAATTCGGATCTTTCTAATGTTAATTGGTATCAAAGAAATGCTGATCTTGATTATCATCTAGGTAGTTATTTTTCCAAAGCCCCCATGTCGCCCCATACAAAAAAAAGAAATCTTTGTGGGTATATATTGGAGATCAGGGCAAGGATCTTGGGAAACTCTCACAAGTGGTAGGCTAAACTCCCCCTGGTCGCAGAAAGTTTTGTTTGGAAATGAAATATTATGTTAACGTTAACATTTTTGTGCTACAAGCAAACTTTACCCACCGTTAAAAAAAGTAGACACGAATGAAGATTTGGTGTTTGAATCAGAGAAGACAGTAGTGGTACAACGAACTTTCTCTCTCTCCTCATACCGTGAGACACACAAGGTAGAGAGCGGTCGACGCCACGCTTGTCTGTCCCCGGCACTTTCTCTAGCTTGGTCATATCTTGTCCCTGGGTGATTGACTCATCCCTGATCGTTCATCTCCAGCTTCCAGTTGGTCTTCCTCTGTTTTAAAAAAAAATCAATTTTGTCTTCGGTACAATGTCTGATAGGAACATACTTTTTTTCTTTAGCTTTCTAAAAAAATGTGCTAAATATTTTCATCTTCTTCTTTTTATAGTAGTTGTGTTGACATTTTTAATCCATGCTCCTTTAAAAACTCAATGATCTGTGATACATTAATTATTCTATTTCATAAATATAATGCTCCATGGACATTAATTTTGTTTGAAATTTTTCTTTCAAAACGAATTTTTGTTTAAATCGCTTTATTCGTATTCCTTATCTTTGAACCATACATCAGCTTCACTAAACCTTTGCTATAATATATTTTAAATGTTGTCTTCAATTAGGCGATCTTTGAGTTCCAAATGGTTTCTTATGTAACAGAAACAATTCATGCATGTTAAAGACTTCGTTGGACGTCGTCAATGTAGGCTGCAGTGATGGGGAAGAAGCTGCCAAATTAATCGAATGTGTCAATTTCTGCCTCTGATTTTCTGTAAAGAATGAGTGATGAGAATAGTTTCTGGTAATAGTAGAAGTACATGTACTTTTGTATCTGAAAAAAAATTGTTGCAAAGCCAACTTTGTCTGCGGAACAGCACGCAAAGACCCGGGATAATTAACCCGAGCCGAGTCAATTGAGAAAATCTGAATAAAGTACCTACTTTCTCAAGGACACCACTTCGGGCCGAGCTGTGTCTTTGACCCCCGAAACTTTACTCGTACGGTTGAGGGTCCGGTATTCTAACTACCAAACAATAAATGACGCCACCTCAAGGGGAAGTGAAAGATTAGCATAAATCGTGACCAGGCTACGACCGACAAACCTAGTTTTAAAAAAAAGAACTACCCCCCTCACCTCTCTGTCTCTGTCTGTCTGTCTGTCTGTCTGTCTGTCTGTCTGTCTGTCTGTCTGTCTGTCT
>NW_004797380.1:1255242-1257614 GCF_000002075.1 Aplysia californica | reverse complement strand
AGAGAGAGAGAGAGAGAGAGAGAGAGAGAGCTGATGAAATTCGTTTCTCATATAAATTATGTTTGGGAAAATTATTGCTCCTAGTCTTTGAGTAAAAGATAAGCCACTTTTTAGATTAAAATAGCATTATACAGGGTGTGTCGCCATTGGCATTCGTGATGACGTTCATTTCAGTGCCTCTATTAAAGCAGTGGGCGATCTTTTAAACAGAAAGCTGAGATGAGACAATGGCGACATACGCCTAAGGTATTTTGGCTGGGATTGTACACATAGCTTGGCGCTAAATTGAGTCATCAATTAATTTGATGAAAACTTTGTAATCCTACCGCCGTTTAACCAATGAACGTCAAGAAGTTGTATTACTATATTAACGACAAAAAGGAGTGCGTACTTTAAACACGCATTGACTTTAGTTCTGAGTTTGCTGAAACTTTTTTGGCATTCAAATTAGGCGTTATTGTCATACAAAAAGTTCTTCTTATTTAAAAATCATGTTTTGACTTCGAAATGCTGCCGTAATTGTGCTATTTCGATGATTGCTTTCACTCGCTTTGTTTGGTTTGTAATTTAACTTAGATACATAAATCGTGTTGAGATGCTATGGCAATTTAATTAATGACATAAAATATAACCTTATGCAGTAGCGAACGCAGTAAAACTTTGACCGAAATGAAGCTGAAGATATTGGAAATCGATGATGGTTTAAAATTCGCGTCGATAATCAACTCTTTTCATCCATTGTAATAACGTCACACCCCTAGCCGTTTAACTCTTGTCAATCCAAAAGTATTGATGAAGTGTACATGTTTCACAATCAGTGTATCTGCCAAACGGTGCCATTTCACCATCGCAAAAAAATCAATGTTTTACGACTCTGCTGAAGTCACGAACTTCGGTGGTCGGCTCTTTCCCTTGATACCCTGGGCCATAAAGCCTTTATTTGAGCAGTGTCGGGTTGAATGATGACCGATATGCAGGAGTAACTTTTCCCGCACAAACCAATAAAACCTGAGCCATGACGTCATTGTCACATAGGGATGGCTGACGGAGGCACACGTACTTGTTTTCAGTTTGTTATGCTGTTCCATTGATCCATTTTGTATTATTGTTGACGGCGTTGACGATTGTTTTGGACATTGTTTTGCTTGTATATGGGAAAGGGCTCGGTGATGAGGAAAAAAAGAGTGTTTAGAAAGAGAAAAAGACGAGAGAGAGAGAGAGAGAGAGAGAGAGAGAGAGAGAGAGAGAGAGAGAGAGAGAGAAAGAAGGATCATTAGAGAGAGTGTGAGCGAGAGAAAAAACAAGAGAGAGTGACAACAGCAGCAACAACAACAACAACAACAACAACAACAACAACAACAACAAAAACAACAACAACAACAACACTACCACCACCACCTTCACCACAACCATCATCACCACCAACAACAACCAGAATAAGAACTAAAAACTTGACAAGAACAAGAACAAGAACATGAGCAAGAACAAGGACAAGAACAAAAAGAAAGAAATAAAAGGCGCGAACACAAAGAAGAAGAATCAGGCGAAGAGCTGTAGACAATAACAAAAACAGCAACGACAAAACCACCACCATCACCAACGCCAACAACAACAATAACAACTATAACAACTCTGATAATAACAACACCAAGAACAACCACACAGAAGAGAAAAACGATTTCAATGAATTATCATGAATGAAGGCAATACCGAGGAAATCACTTGCTGAAAAAAAGTTAAAGCCGAAAAAGTCAGGAGCAGACAAATACATATTTATCCAATCCACGAGTGTTGCACAACCCCAGCCTAATTAAGCTTGAGATATCAAAATGATCAGGTAAACGACGGTATCTGACACAGGTTGTATTGTTGGCACAGGTAATAATTATTATGCTGAAAGACCAGCGGCGACACTGGGAAAAGTGATAAATCAGGCCTACTGGTTTTAATCAGAAACATAATTAATCTAGAGGCTATCCACCAGGTTGCGGGTGGTTTATAAAGCGAATATAATTCCTTCGAAAAATGATTACTTTCACCGACAACTGAACTGTCTTTTTCCCGTAGGAAACACAATATATTTTTACGCTTAATCATTCCTATTTCTTTTCATTTCAGCTATGAGCTGATCTGATGCGTTTATGGATAGGTGAAGGGATGATACCCCCCCCCTAAAAAAACAAACAAAAACAAACAAATTTACAAAAAAAAAACATGTACGGTTTGCTTTAAGGGTAGTAGTTATCCGACATTAGAACGCGCAGAGAACAAACCAACACTTTTTGTTAACAGTTATGCTACCATTTAAACTTTGTGTCTGATAGAAACGAAAAGAAGTTAGGACAACACACACACACACCCACACCCACCCA
>NW_004797380.1:1252858-1254930 GCF_000002075.1 Aplysia californica | reverse complement strand
TATACAGCGAGCAGGGGCAATGATATTTTTCCAAAAGTATTTCTGTTTTCCGAAAGTATTTCTGTTTTCCAAAAGTATTTCTATTTTCCAAAAGTATTTCTGTTTTCCAAAAGTATTTCTGTTTTCCAAAAGTATTTCTTTTTTCCAAAAGTATTTCTGTTTTCCAAAAGTATTTCTGTTTTCCAAAAGTATTTCTCTTTCCCAAAAGTATTTCTGCTTATTAAGGAACAAAACGAGACTATTTCATGAGCGCCGGTAACGATATTATGTAAGAAACATGAGCTTTTCACTGAGTGAACCATCACGTTGAGCAGTTTACAATCTTTGCTTAGTAGACACATTTTAATTCCCGTAGGCTAATCTGTCTGTGCGCCTACGTGTCGCGCGCGCGCGGTAAATAGGACCTGGGTCGTCCCCAGGGTTGTGTTGATTCAAACACTCACGACAAAACCGGGCAAAAACGGAACCGCTCACAGTATGAAAGAGACACCGGGCAAAGCTACAAACGAAAAAAAAATCTACTTTAAATTTTATTAGACACAATGAGTTCTCAAACTACACTATATTATATTTCAGAGTTTATACTGCATCATACATTTATTGTTGCAAATGTTAAATGTTAGCTAAGAATTTGCGCAAACTATTAACAGAGGTCAATACATCCATTCTTTCAAAAATTATATTTTTATGATTGGCTTTTGTACATCACAGAACGGGATGTGAAAGAAGTCGTGATTCACGACTAAATTAGTTTTCAAATGTCTCTTTATCTACTGTAGAAAGCTGTTGTTACTGTCCCCGGTTTTTCCTGTAATAATGGAGAAATATCCAGAAGATTGCGAAGGAAAGAAAAATCCATAAAAAAGTGATATGCAGATTGTTGAGTTGTTATGCGTAATTTCTTCGTATATAGTTTCCCATGAATGTTTATTGGAAATTGCTGTTGCGTTCCTTTAAAAAGAATCAATTCAAAGATCCATCTCTTCGGTAAACGCATCCGATCGTGAAATGATTTTGTTGAAATTGAGCAGAGGGGGTGAAACGACAGTCGTCGTCCGTCTACTCCTTGCCACTGATGTGTGCTAGCCCGGCTTTGCGCAGCATGAAGGGGATAACGGTTTGTTGAGTAGATCATGTCATATTTTACCAAGTGAAGTGCCTCCCACATCTACCCCCTCTCCCCTTCCCCCAAGGGCAGCGCTACTGACTGAAGTGTCTTTAAGCCATTCCCAAATGGAGGGGGGATATTGACATGTTCTTATGCACAGTGGAATTGTAAATAGACTGATTTATCAATGTCATGCTCAAACTGTGCAAGAACAACATAGGGGGAACTGCTGCTTTTCTTTCTTCATCCGAACTATCACAATTTTCCTCTACTTTTTGTGTGTTTGTCACTCTCTTGTTAACTGGTATTTCCGGAGTGCCTTGAAAGTCGAAGTAGACTTTGTGCTGTTGAGGCCAGAGAGGTGAACAGATAAGCCAGATTCCGTGTTTGGACTTCTCTGTTGACATCCACCTTTTGGCGCTCATCATATGACCTTATGCAGTTGGAGCGCCGTAAAACCTTACTAAAACCAAATGAAGGGCACAGGGGGAAAAGGGGGCGGGGTCACAAACTGAAAATCGGGAATTTTGAACACTTCGCTACCTCAGAATTACCAAGTTCTATTTGACATTTTTGACCTTTTTGATGAAAATTACTAAGACCATGGGGGCAGAAATCAAACGTTTTTTTAGCTTTGTCAAAATTGTAAGATTATTAATTTAAGTTGTTATCAAGGTATTCACAAAACTGCATTGAAAAAAAGCTTGATATGTGAAACTCAAAATCTTCGGCGTCAAATTTCTTAAAAGCTAGGTACTGAGCAGGTAGAACTTCGGAGGTAGAACTTCGGAGGTAGAACTTCGGAGGTAGCTGTTGGTTGATTATTGTTGGTAGATTTCCCATTCAACAAATATAACAATAAACTACCAGTCAAATAAATAATATGAAGTTATGAGTCCACAAGCTTTAAAAACTGACACCTTCACAATGTCCAGTTTGTGGCTGTCTCCGTTTCTTCCATGTG
>NW_004797380.1:1250935-1252758 GCF_000002075.1 Aplysia californica | reverse complement strand
AGAGAGAGAGAGAGAGAGAGAGAGACGGATAGACAGAGAGACAGCGACAGAGAGATTGAGAGGGGCGAAAGACAGAGAAAGTGAGGAATGCACTTGTATACTTATACTCTGCAAACACATAAATTATACTCGCGTATACTCGCTACACTGACTTCACTTCGAGTTCCCTTTCACGCTATTTCTATTTCATCCTCTCGTAAACAATGTCAAATGCAGCCATTCAATTCCCCTACTATTATATCCCGGACTCTGATCTTTCAACATGCAAATAAATCCATTGATTTCCCAAACCAAGCGCGATCCACGTTTCCCTGGCCACCGACGACAACACACCCATCTCTCTCTCTCTCTCTCTCTCTCTCTCTCTCTCTCTCTCTCTCTCTCTCTCTCTCTCTCTCTTTCTCTCTCTTTCTCTCACTCTCTCTACTGTCGGATGGCAAACTGATTGTTTAGAGAACGTGCAAATGAGAAATATGAAAAAAACCCCCAACAAAACACACACACACACACACACACGCATGAACACATTCAGAGTGCGATGAATAATAATTAATCGCCTTCACGAGTTGCTTTCAAGGTGTCGATATTCGTATTTGTTGGAAAAGAAAGAGTTTTGAATAATTAATGGTCTCCACATAAAACTCTCTCATATTTTACTCCAAAACTAAAAACAAAAGTCTCGAAGCAATAGCACAAGATTGGAACCAAGTCAATATTAACATTTAAAAAAATCAAACAAATATTTCTGTTCATCTCTCTTCTGTAACCTAATACAGTATCCTTTTCTTTTCGTCGATGAAGGCTTTACGTCATTGAGGATTTTTTATAATGCCCCACAGGGCTGGAGGATGCATACATTTGTCACACATCGGCCAATGGTATATTATAAGTGTTTAAACTATTCGTGAATTTAGAAGGCGTTATGACAGGTGTCTAAGTTGGTAATAAACGTCGCATTTATCTGTCAACAGGTGGTTGAGATTCAGAAGTCACGAACAATCTTATAACTGATGAACGGTGTAGGTTGGATTCACGTTCAGGTTTACGGCATCTTTACTTAGACTCAGTGTGGAAAAATAGTACATTTTTGGGGTAGTGATGAGGCTAAGGCTGTTGTAATTAATGAGTAACCAGAACGATAGCATGGTATGTTCTCAACAGTATTCAGAGTTTATTTTGGCCACACAGTTAAATGGCATTTCCTAGGTGATTCTTGACTGGGGTAATAGGGAAGAAAAGGACAGAAATGAAAGAAGTGGGGTTCATTTGAAGTGAATCGATAAAATTACGGTCTCTTTCTCTCCAATCTTTTAAAGGATCCACTATTTTTAAAAAAGTTCACCCTGAAAACAAACAAACAGAAAAAAACCACAACAAAAATAAGAAACAAAACAAAAATTCCTGATCTCAGGAAGAGCCGGCTTCCGGAATAGAGAACCTGTGAATAAATTTGATTATCACTGTGAACTTATTCATTACGCCGACCAAACCAGAGATATTATAAGATTTGACAAGCTGCCTCAGCTGGAGCCACAGTGGTAGGAGTGCTACTAGCTCTTCAGGCGCGGTGTCCGACTGACGAGTTGATACAAACATTTGCTCATACACGTACAGAGACGACTCAAGATACTCTCACACACGCACAGCTACAAGCACAAACACACACCCACACAAATACATAGTACACGCACAAACACACAGGCACACACAAACAAACACACATAAACACAAAATACTCTAATAAACTCACAGGTCCACATAAAGACACACACACGTACACACACACACACGCATGCATAACATACCATAGAGACAGGGGGGGG
>NW_004797380.1:1249671-1250835 GCF_000002075.1 Aplysia californica | reverse complement strand
CTATTTGTGTTACTGAGGCCATGAGATCGGAAACCAAATGTTCTATCTGCTCTATCAGAGTGGCGATATTATTCGGAATCGATGTCAAGATATTCAAAGATTTGCATTCGAAAAAGCTTGACGTGTTGTATAAACTCAAAGTTTTTAACGTCAAATTTCTCCAAACTAAGTAATAATATAATTATAGCATTTGTATAGCTCAAATCCCCGTTCAACAGCACGCTCTATGAGCATCACAATCTATTTGTGAGGCAGCGTGGTGGAATCAGGCTCTCTTCAGTTTTTGGGCATGTAGAGTTATTGGTATCATCTTAAAGCTTGTTCACTTGTCTTTATTTGGATGAAATTACTCCCATCATTTTAATATCTTGAATACAAGTCCAGATATTTGCTAATGAAGGAGGTGGGGGTCACCTGTTTTCATAGGTAAAATAAGTGAGAAAATGGCCGGCAAAGTTTAGTTATTTCCTAAGCTTAAGAGTCTGTGGTAACTGAAAATTAACATTTTTGTGCCTTTAATCATCGTTTTTCAGAAATCTCCACACAGAAATGAGTTCTTTAAATGGCATGAAAGGTGTTGAGCCAAAAAACAAAAATTTGATAAAAATTCACAAACCTGCGGAAAAAGGCGCGTTTCTTCACTTTGATAATTTTGATGAGAACCTGATTCCACCACGCTGCCTCACATATTATAACCCAAGCAGACCTGAGAGCATTCTGAAACAAACTCAATTTCTGGAAACATACAGTGCAAGCTGTCATTTATGGGCGCTGCTAAAGTACTAACATACAAGATCTTTCGATGTCTATGGCCGGGTACCGATTCCCACCTGGGTGAAATGAGAATAATTTGTGTAAAGTACATTTCCCAAGGACACAACGTCGGTCGGGCCCGTGGCTCTAATCCCCGAACCCACAACCTCACGATTACGAGTGTGGTAGCCTAACCACAAGGAACTGAGCAGAAAGAGCTTTTTTTTTTCTTTTTTTTTGTTGTAATTCAATGATAGAGAATAACGGCGTCGGTGGCCTAGTGGTTAGGCTCTCGGACTCGCAACCGTAAGGTAGTGGGTTCGAATTCCGTCAGGGACCCGACGTTGTGTCCTTGGGAAAGGCACTTTACACGAATTTTCCTCACTTCACCCAGGTGGGAATGGGTACCCG
>NW_004797380.1:1246677-1249571 GCF_000002075.1 Aplysia californica | reverse complement strand
ATCATCATCATCATCATCATCATCATCATCATCATCATTATCATCATCATCATCATCATCATCATCATTCCGGTCAAAGTCGTCTTCTTCCACCCACCAAATACCCCCCATGTTGCCCGCCTACTTCCATGTTACTTGATTACCCTTGTTTCTGTCTTTTTTTCTCCTTCACCATTCTTAATCTGACAGCAATAAAAGAGGCTTAAAATCAAAATTATGCCAACACCCACTACCCTATTTTCCTGCCATCAGTACTACAGCCAGACAATTTGACAGCAGGGAGAGCTTACAACCTGAGATCAGATAGGCACAGAGGAGGAGGAGGAGGAGGAGGCAGATCTCAGAAAGAGAAGGAGAGATTGAGAGAGAGAGAGAGAGAGAGAGAGAGAGAGAGAGAGAGAGAGAGAGAGAGAGAGAGAGAGAGAGGAGGGAGAGATGGTGGGGAGGGGAATTTTTTTAAACCGAAACTTTATTTAATTCAGTTAGCCAGTACATAACCCCTATGGACTTATGAAATGGTGTCATTAACACTTGAAGTTGAAGTCAGTAAACAAAAGTAGGCTACATGAATTATGCACAGCTTCACGTCTTTCGTGACAGAAACACTCACGGCTCTCAAATGGTGAAATTCCTCAGCACTTTTAGCTGTTGTTGTTGCTGCAGCAAGCATTGCTGTTGTCGTTATAGTCACAGAGGGTGTAGTCGTTGGTACTGTTGTTATTCTTTATGTTAATGTCGTTATTGCTGTTGTTATTACTATATTATTAGTGGTACAGTTGTTATCATAGTTGTTGTTTTCATTTTTGCCACCTTTGTTTTCATTATTATCGTTGCTATTATTGATACTCTTCTCGGGTGGGTACTATAATGCTACTGGTAACGCAATCGTCCTCCTTCAGTAGGGTGGGCTAGGGTGCACGGTTTAAGTTTTGGGTAGGTTTGGTTGTGGAATTATTATCCTATCATAAATGATTGTTGATATTTTGCATGGCCTCTGTGTAAAACCTTTCAAGGTACTAGACATAACGATCAATCCAGAAAAAAATAACTCTTGTGGTAAAAAACCCTGCGCCAATAGTGCCGTTCCTTTGCCCATACTGATGGTTTTGGCACCCTTTTCTTGCACGCAATAACTTATTCTGGCTATTCATTCTCAACTGAGCTCACATCTTTCATAAATTATTACTCGTGTGTTTCAACATTATCTCAAATTCAAAGTTTCGTCCTTGCTATGGATTTCTCTTTTTACGTTGGAGCTAAAGCGTTGGCGTATTGCTTGTTAACTGATTATTGACCAACCAACCATGGGAGAGAGGACTATAGTTAAAAACCTGAACTCGTCAACTTGAGCAAACAATTTTAATGTATTATCTCACTATTAGTATTGGTAGACTTGGACGCAGAGGCGTTTCAAAAAGCCTGATACCAGACTTGCCATCGGACATGAAATACAATTTAAAAAGAAGTTCGTAAGCTTCTGTGACACAACATTACAAATGTCAACAAGGGTAGACACTCACAGCTCCGAATTTACTAAGGGCATTTGGGAATGAATTGATGTTTTCTGTTAAAGCCAAAGTAACAGTGCTTTTATCATTTTCTTTCTTACTGTTGACGACTGCATAAGTTAGTCTAAGAAAATCTCATTTCAGGACTTTATTAGGACTGCCTATAAATACTTAATACCCCTCATGCGTTCCGGTACTTAGGAATTCCCATGAGATAAGAGGAGTTTAAAGAATCCCTTTCTCGGTAATTAGCTATTAGCATTAGTGGGGAGGAAATTCGACCAACGAGAAACATGGTACGACATTCATTACTTTCGATAATGCGTTGTATGTCACATAGGCTTAACAGTTTGGCTTAAAAATGACTCGTTTAAGTATGGGTACCGCAAAGTTTGGTTTAAGCAGGTACTATTAAACGAGTATGTATATTGTATATCCAAGCAAATGCATTTTTAAAGAAAATCTGATAACTTACTGATCAATTTGTAAGAAAAGACATTAACGGTTTCGTCTGAATTAGAATTATTCAGATTTTAGATTTTGCAGAAGGTTAAAAACTCCGAAGGGAGGCAGAGAAAAAAGCAGATTGGCTTTCCAGGCATCCGAGTACAGAGGGGAAACGAACCAAGGCCCTTAACAAAGTGCTTGGGGAACATGACCAGGAGGTGCTTCTCACCCCCCACCCCACCCCTCACCTCCTTCGGAAAAAATGTTTTTAAAAAGGGGGAAAGGGGGGGGGGGAATCATAACGCTCGAAATGGTATAAACGCTCCACTGGCATTAACGTCATCGGTGTGCTCGGCGTCATAGAACCCAATGTTCCAGTTTTATTTCGCTTCGGTTTAACCACTCTTCTCTTTTGAAAAAAATGTTTCACGCAGGCGCACGGAGCCGAAAAAACCGGAAACTCGGAGTCTGGCGCAAATCGAAAGAGCATTGGACTAAACGGGGACGTTGTGAAAGAGACAGGGAGAGAAAGCGAGAGAGCTGCACAAACACAATTACTGAAACTTCGTGTTAGAGAATGATGTGAATTATTCATGGCCTTGGTCTTGTCGGTTGAATTAGGAACGACCAAAAGCAAGCAAAATGGTACAGCTACAGGAAGTGGTGTATAATTATTCTCACTGAGACTTTTCAGTATTGTCGTGCAATTTTTTTTTACCTATAGAGGAAACAAACGTGTATTTGAATAAACGAATTCATACGGTGAGAAAAGCTTTCTATAGGAAATATATAATTACCTTATTCATTTTGGCTTTCATTTTGAACTGAACACTTTACCTTGCATTCTAGCAAAATGTAGGAAATGAATAATAATAATAATGATGACGATGATGATGATGATGATGATGATGATGATGATGATGATGATGATGATGATGA
>NW_004797380.1:1243089-1244743 GCF_000002075.1 Aplysia californica | reverse complement strand
CCCCAACAAAAAAAACACACAACAAAAACCTGAATGTTCTCACCAAATAAACAACATTTGCTTTAAAAATAATAAGGAGAATATGATGAAAATTGTTTTCTTGAAAATATTGACTTAGAATGTTTGCAAAGAGTTTGTTTTCTTCTTATCAATTTTCAGTTTTTTGCTCTCCTGTAAAATTGTAAAAACTGCAAAGCAAGTACTGTGTTTTTTACTGACGGCAGAACGGAGCAGCAACTTTTGTGAACTAGAGGATTACCTTAAAACTGAGATAGCTTTGGAATGTTTTAGATTGAGGAAAGAGACACGGGGCCTAAACGAACAGTGCTTCGTAAAATAATAGGAGGATATGAACTGAGGAGCGTTCATTCACATTGACTCAGAAAGGAATTTTTGTGACTCAACAATTCGGAGCTCACAAAACGGTTCGGGTTATTAAGAATGAACAGCATTCTCTGAAGAAGCAAAAATTCGAGCGTAACTGCAATGGTCTCTCAATGGGCATTTTCTGTTCTCTGATTCGTCAGCTGAGTGATGATTCTGCGTTGTCCAGCGCTTATAGGCTTCAAAGAATCAGACGATATATACATTCTCTTTATTAATATTAAACCATACACGGAAAGGAAAAAAAAGAAAAGAATCTCTTACCGGTCCTACATAGCTGAAGCCTGTGTCGCGGGCTACCCTCTTAGCCAGTTCAGGTCCCCCGTCATGGCTAAGTTCCACCAACCAGTGGTTAGTCACCACATCTATCTGTCGGCCGTGTCCAGGCACCCAGGGAGCCCAGAACAACAGGCATAGCGGCAGCAACACCTTATGAGGCCATCCAGAGAAGAAAATACTCATAATATTTGCGAAGAGTCCACCCGGAGTGAGTAGACTTGGAGAAAACCAACAGCGTTATTCGCTTCCTCGCGCCGTGATGCTGGTCTTCGTGTTGTAGCTTGTTTCGCACTTTTTAAGCCAGCAGCTTTTCCTCTCAGCTCCTTCCCAGCTGATGGAGGAGGGGAAGGTTCTTTTCTGTGTGTTCTTCGTGAAGCAGTGTGTCAAGGAATAAAACCTCTTTGATGAAACGAGGTTTGAGGAGTTGTACTTTGAGAGAGCAGAACAGACTTGCTTTGACTTACTAGTTTTTCGTTGACGCAATGTTACGAACACACAACTAGATCAACGGTAGTCAATGGCGTACGTTGAGCCTGTACTTGATAAACCCAGAATTTACGATTCCACGGGTCAGAATTTCCGAACGATGATCAAAACACGCGATTCACAAAACAAAATGTTCCTCAAGTGTTACGTAGAACAGTCCCTCTAACACGCTGATGCCTCTTTTTTTTGGTTTCTTTAATCCTGGTTACTCAAAGGGGGAGTTCCTTTTTTGTTGCTGTAAAATGATATAGTATTTATTCTCACGTTTTCCTCTTCCCCCAGCGCGTGAAGGCGGGCAGTAGCTCTGCTCTAGCTCTATCAGCTCCTCTATGTTCAACTGAGAGAAGTAGGCGAGTAGAAATCGAACATGGGCCGCGCAGTCTGCGAGAGGCTGCGGCCAGCTAAGTTATGCCAACAGCGTCATCAGCGACGACATTGTGCCAGCCGTGGAGCCATGGCTCCTGTTCGGTTCTGATGGTGACGGTGGTGGAGGGGATGGGTGGGG
>NW_004797380.1:1241302-1242429 GCF_000002075.1 Aplysia californica | reverse complement strand
ACATCTCTTTTCCTTTTGTGAGTGTGCCCTCTCGTATATGGATGCGTTATTACGATATCATCATGTCGTATGCATAAATGTGTATATGCTTGTGTATGTGCTTGTGTGTGTGTGTGTGTGTGTGTGTGTGTGTGTGTGTGTGTGCTTGTGTGTGTATGTGTGTTTGTGTGTGTGTGTGCATAATAATAAAAATACTACTATTATTACTAAAATAAACACCCATAAGCATTTGGATAACGCACAATATATCCCTGCTCAACATTAAGCTCTATGCTCGTTACATTTTAGATTAGCTTCCTAGGATACACATTGAGATAAAGCATTGTCCCTAACCCCATATAATCCGTACATACAGACTCACAAAACAAACAGATATTCATATACACAAACACACAGACACACATACATACACACGCACACTTACACACACACACACACTTACACACACACACACACACATACACACACAAACACACACAAACACACACACACACGCAAACAAACACATGCACATATACACACACGCACGCACATCTGTATATATTATGTTAGTGAAAATTCGTACTTTGGCCGCCTAAAACTTCCAAACCAATTAACTTTCGAATTTGACTAAATTAATGGTGTTTCAGAATCATTTAAACGATGCACAGTTTTATTGAGGAGCCTGAAGTCACTGTAGTTTAATTTTCAGTTTAATATTAGGAAAGCCCGTCTTCTAAGATGCCATTGTAAATAAGTGAGGTTTCCGTTTACTAGCCGTGCGCACTGTTTCCACACCTTTGAAATCCTGGAGTGTACAACCACGAAAGCGGAACAGAGAATCAATCTATACATCTATTATATATTTGGCAACTTGGAAACACGTGTCACTTTTCCCATAAAACCACGACATCGAGTTGAAAGTTGACAAGTACCTGCAAAAAGATAGATAGGTCCCCATGACGGAGCCCGATTTTTGATTTATTCATTTCCTGAATTTAAAAATATATATTTGACAAAAAGTTCCCGTCCTTCGTTGGCCTTTGTGATTATTCCGCTGAGAAATGAAACAAAATCTGCCTAGCTGTCTTTCACGGCGGAAGTACCGAAGTGAGATTTCGCGAGGCGCATTTTGTTTTGAGAATTAT
>NW_004797380.1:1239790-1241202 GCF_000002075.1 Aplysia californica | reverse complement strand
TATATATGTGTGTGTGTGTGTGTGTGTGTGTGTGTCACACCAAAAGTTTTTTTTACCTGGCCATGAAGGAATACAGGCAGAGATCTGAAATTTGGTACTAACCTTAATCTTTCTCTGTGCAGTTGCCTCCCACAGTTATACATATTTGTCATCGGTGTATGACCTTGAAAAGACTTTGCGAATAGAAGACCCTCTCTTTGTAAGAAAACCAGGCCTCTGCCGCACTTTTGACCTCATCATCACTTTCAAAGTGCCTTCCTTTTAAACCCTTTGGGGAATAAGAGTCGGACGGGCTAAATCTGGAGAATATGGTGAATATGGCACAATTTCAAAGCAAATTTCTCGCGCTGTTTCAGCAGCTCTTCTTGGAGTAAGTGCTGGGGCGTTATTGTGAAGCAGCAAAATATCTTTTCAGATCTTTCCTGTGCGTTTTTCTGTTATAGCCTCTCGTAATTGTTTTTTTTATCTGGTTAGAATAAGGGTCTCCCGTGATCGTATGTCCATTTTCAAGATCCTTCTTGGTCCCCAAAAAACCTGATAGCATCACTTTTCCACCTGATGGCTTCACCTTTGCCTTCTTTGGTGTTGTAGACGAGGGCGATTTCCAATGCAATGGTGCAGATTTTGACTTAGGATCATAGTGGTGGACCCATGTCTCATCCATGGTTACAAGTCTTTCAACAAATTTATTTTCACCCTTTTCATTCAGAGCAAGCAATTCTTGACAAAAATCCACACGTTGAACTTTTTGAGGAGGAGTCAACAAACGTGGGACCCATCTCACCGAAACCTTGGTCATATTCAAATGTTCATATAATATTCTTTCAACTGAACCAATGCTAAACTTAGTTTCTTTACTCAAATGTTCGACTGTCAAACGCCTATCAGACAACACAAGTTTCTTGATTTTCAACACATTCTCTTCTGTTGTTGCAGTCACTGGGCGACCATCACGGTGGTTATCTTCAATGTCCATGAAATCTGCATTTGAATTTTTTTCACCTTTTATCACAGCATGGGATGGCAATGAGTTCCAAAAAATGCATGCATCTCCGTAAAAATATCCTGTGGTTGCCTTGCGAGAACAAAAACTTCATTACTGTCCTTTGCCAAGGACTACTATACTATAGTATAGTTGTCCTTGTCCTGTGCTCAATTTTCTCCATTTTTACGTTGAAACTGAAGAACAACATACCCCTATTCACTTACAGTGCCCTTGTGTTAAAACCAGTAATTGGAAAATCCCCAACATTTACAGACATTCTATGAAGATGATTGTTGGCTTTCGTCCCAAATTTCAGCTTTCTACATTTATTCCTTCGTGGTAAGGTAAAAAAAGACTTATGGTATGCCCCTCGTATCTATCTATCTATCCATCTATCTATCTATCTATCTATCTATCTATCTATCTA